>NC_133224.1:3356828-3656828 GCF_040436345.1 Pagrus major
TGTTGGTTGGTCGATTGGTTGGCTGGTTGGTTGGTTGGTTGGTTGGTTGGTTGGTTGGTTGGTTGGCTGGTTGGTTGGTTGGCTTGCTGACCATATAGAAGATACGTTGGAACGATGCAGTACGCGGAGTGCAGAGAAGTTGGCATTTGGTCGACATCATTTGGTTGATATCATGGAGAAACATTTACTCAATATTGAGGGCATGAAATTTAAGATTTTTATGAAAAGATAAATATAATTAGGCTTCTGCACTGTGTGTTAGCAACAACAGCCTCTATGTGAACTTACTGAGGAGGTGGAGGTGGTAATGATACTACGAAAAATGAGACCTGAAAACATTTCAAATATTCAGAATATTTTGACTGTACTTTCATACAGAAACGACTAGAACCTTGCTGATGTGTTTGTTTCTGACATTGAAGAAGTGCCTCTATTCACTACAGACCAGGATGACAGGAACTCAGCTAGAACACTTGTGTGACATTTTAAATGTTTACACGGCTTCGTTTGATGGTACGCGACAGGAAAACACAGAGCAGATGATACAGACCTGTAGGAGAGAGCAGGAGGTGAGGACGAGGGAGGAATGGAGCGACAGACAGACGGCTGGTTCGTGGAGCCGACACGGACGTGAACAGAAAGAGAAGAAACAAAATCAGAGCGAGGTGGAGAGGTGGAACAGAGGAAACAACTCAGAAATAGAGTCAGCAAAAGAACAGTGAGTCACAAACAGCGGGCGGTGGAATATATCCCTCCTTGTTTGCTCTGTTTTGCTTCTCTGTGTCTCGTTTTTTTTTTTTTTTTTAGGTGACTAACCTGCTCAGAGAAAAGATGGAGAAGAAAAGATAAATGGAGAAAAGTGGATGTTTGTACGTATTTAGTGTAAGTGGTGCAGACGGGAAAGAGGCGAGGGAAGCGTTGCCACAGAACGAAGCACAAACAGGAAGTTTGGAGGGGAGGAAGCGAGCGCGACATTTTGATGAATGACAGCAATCAAAGAGGAATGGCGAGGGAGAAGAGAGTAGGTATTAAAAAGAGTGGGAGTGTGTGGAGTTATTTTAGGGATGGCAAACGGGGGAAAGGAGGAAGAAACGACCCATTTTTTGCCTGTAGTTTGAATAAAAACACGAAATTTAAAGACAAATCAGATCCTGCAAGCGTCCAGTTTGACATTTAAGGGAATACGCTGATTCATTTTCTCTTAAAACTTTTAAGACACCTTTAAAAGAAAATGTGAATCTGAGATATCCAGCGCTCTGCTGTGACCCTCCGGATCTCGCTCATTGGTTAAGTGTTTCTACAAAGTGCATTGTCTTTCTTTTAAATGTCATTTTGTGATGCTTAGAGCAGCACAAATAAAAATCCTGTGGGCGTAGGCAGAACTCTTGGCTGACATCTGAAAATAAAAGACAGAACAAACGCCGTCTTCCAACTCTTGTCATCTCTTCACAGTGTTTTTAACGTTTGTTTCCTTTATTTAAGTCATCCAGCCTCTAAAAATGAAAGACAGAACGTCACGTGGACGTTTCTTCTCTTCAGTCGCTCCACACATTTTCTCTTCTCGTCGTTTGGATCCGTCTCTGCTCCCAGTCGACCTGCAGATTAAAGTGGACTTTTAGTGAAAAGCCCTCGCTGGTTATCGCCGTTTAACCTCCAGTTAACCCACAACACAACCCCCTGAAACATTAATGTGTGTGCGTGAGAGGGAGCAGCGATTCAACGTGTGTGTGCACGTTGTGTTTGTGTGTGTTTGAATCATTTAGATGTCTTTTTTTGATACCTGCAGTCCTGCTGAATTATACATTAACAGTCGTCTCAATAATAAATGGGCTGTGTGTGTTTGTGTGTGTGTGTGATGACATGTGTCTGCTCGAGTGTGTGACCAATGTTTGCATCATGTGTGTGTGTGTGGTTCTGTAATCTGCTGAATAATATATTTACCTTTATTCATGTTTTATTCACCACAAATGAATTATTGCTTTAATTAATCTATCAACTCATGTTCTCAATTATACACACACACACACACACACACACACACAGAGTTTATATGCAGTAACTCTTTTTCACTCCATCTCGTCGTCATAAATTGTTTGTGATGATGGAAACACACTTTCTTTTTCATTTTTGAACTTTTTTTCTCTGATCTTTTTTGTGAAATAATTGAAAATGTAAACTCTTTTGGCCTCAAACAGTTTTTTTGATAAATGTTCTGAGTTAACAACACACACAGACATGTTTCCAAAGAGGGGAGATGAGTTAACGAACCACCAGTGCAATCGTCAACAGCCCGTTTTATTTTAAAACTGTTAGATGTAAAATCAAGAATCCGCATCTGACTGCTTATTATGTGTAATAAATAAATGCAGCAGAGTAAAAAGTAAGACGTTGAGTAAAATGGAAATAGTCAAGTACGGTACAAGTACAGTCACTTTCCAAAAACTCCAGCATACAATGACATTTTAGTAAATATTCCCTACGAAGTATATACCAACACAAAAAGCTTCAAAATGTTGTAGAAAGAGGAGTGAAGTCACAGCAGGTACATGCCTATGGATCTGAAATTTATATATGTATATGTGATGTTTGTGTGTCCACATACTTTTGGCCATGATGTCATTTCTTTATTTTCATACATCATCATCCTCAAAATCTTCCTTTTTTTCTATATATGTCTCACTTCATCTGTTAGCAGTAACTCGTTGGTTCATTCTGTGTATTTTTATAGTATAACTACAGTGTTATTCTTCATCCAAACATGCTAACATGCTGGAACTGAGTCGACTTGAGAGGAGACGATGAAGAGAAAGACAAAACAGATGAAGAAATATGGAGAGAGTCAGATCAAATATGAGAGAAAGCGAGCGAGCACGCATGAGCATTTGCATATAAATCATAAAGCATGTGCACAGCCAGATTGAATTAGTGTTAGCGCAGCTTTGGGTTAGCATATCTAGCTCTGTGCAGATTACATCAGACCGCAGAGAAATTGAATTAACCGAGTGCTATGTAGCGTAGCCGCGGTTAGCATATTTCTTAGTTTAGTGGTCGAGGCAGATTGCCCAGAAATTGAATTAGCTGGAGAGAAGCTTTGGGTTACAGATGGTAGTTTGATGTTCGAGGCAGAATGAAGAGGAGTGACCCGAGCTTTGAGGTGGTTTTCGTGCAAACGGGCAGGAAGCTGGAATAATAATAACCCCAAAACAGGTTATCTGATCGGAGCACATTCATTCAGATCAGGCAGCCAGCTCATGTAGAAATTACATTTGACTGTATAATATGTTGATGTTTAGCGTCAAGGCTCTGACCTTATCACTCACAACAAAAGAAACACCGAGCTCAGCTCAGCAGGGACGATATTAACTCTGGTGGCGGCGGTGGGGTTTAATATGCTGCGAGTGGCTTTAAGGTGAGCGGTGTAGCAGCAGACGTGCGAAGAAGAGTGAGCAGAGAGACGCAAGTACAAAGCCGTGATAAAGATGGTCCTGGTGGATTGGTCCTGGTATTTCTGCTTCATAATAACAGCTTTGAAGTTAAACAAAATAACCAGGGACTCGAATTATAAGGAACTGATATGAAATTAATCGCATTTATCACTGAATTAGCGTAGCTTTGTTAGCAACTCTTCTTTGCTAATAACACGGGAAGGAGGATTGTTTACAGCCAGTCCTTTCCAGTTACTGGGCGTATTATGAGCGAACGAGTCACATTTTTGATTTATGTTGTTTAAGTTGGTTGCAGTCTGGTCTTCATTAACTTTAAGGCTCTTTTTTGAGAAGAATTTTAGACGTTACTCGCTGCACTTAGACCTGAGCGAGATCTTTGCGATGCGGCCACATGCGGTGTCGCCCAGAGCCCACGACGCAGTCGGCATATCTCTTCTTCCAATCCTGTTCGTGACGCCAATTTATGTCGTGGAGAATTTGCAAAGAACGTAGTTGTGCATGAGCAAGCATTTGGCGTCAGTGGCGAGAAAAAAAACTGCGTTTTAACAGGCAGAAACCTTGAGCAGAACCGGACTCAATGGTGGGCCTCGACCAACTTCATGTTAGCCCTATCGTGGTGGGCTGATGTGATATCTGAGAACACGCAGCTGCGATGGTGGATAGAAACCTTTCTTCTCCCTTCCTTTCCACAGTTATAAGAGTGAAATCTGGCAGCTTATTAAAAAGAAAACGGGGGGCTGACGTTAAAAAATCACACAGTAGATTCTCTCATGTGTTGAACCCTGCCTTCAGTGCTTAGAATAAAACAAAGACGTCAGGTTTGATTCCCCGTCCACAGTCGGGTCCGTCATGTCGGAGCTGCTTTAACGATCCCGCCCTGCGAGGAAATGCAAATGTAATGTAACAGCCTATTCATCTCTCAGCACTGCAGGCTGCGGGTTTCATTCAGCAGGTTAACATGAGTCATCAGAACTCCTCTCCATGAAGACATTAATAAAAGGGGGGTTTGGGGCCTTTTTTTTGGGAGAGAGTCAGGTTTTCCACTCGGCTAATTTCCCTGTCTGTGTCGGCTCCCCAGAGCTTCTGCTGGATGACTGGGTGCATTTATTAGAGATTAAAAAATACTCCAGCTCCTTATCGCTGCAACTCGCACAGCAGAGTGTGAATAAAAGACGAGAGTAAACGTCTCCAGAACGGTTTCAACAAGCTTATTTAATGTGAGCGAGTGAGCCTCGATCAGCTGGCATCCTCTACTTCCTCCCAGCTATAATCCACAGCTCAGACTTTATGATTCATTCCTGTACGTTTGCTGATTGATTTTTAAATGTCACTTGAAGCTCGGGGGGCTGCCAACAGTGCAGATTTCATGGTATATCTTGTTCTAGTCGTTGTTGTTGTGGGTTGCGACGTGTCGCTGCGTTGGTGGAAGTTATGTTTTTTAATGCTGTCTGTACTGTTTCATATAAAGTGGAATCTTGACAATCTTCCACGTTTAAACGTTTGAAGAAGACTTTAGTATTGTTAAACAATTCAGTCCGCTGAAGTGCCTTTGAGGAAAAATCTGAAACCTGAGCAACTCAGAACAAAGTTGGAATCAAGTTGTGATTAGCCTAGCTTAGCATAAAGACAGGAAATAGGAGGAAAAACTAGCTGAAAAGATCACATTTTCTTATTTCACTTTCGGAAAGAAAAGCAAATATAAGAGTGTTTCCCAAAATGTTGACTTATTCTTTTCATTTTAAAGTGAATTTGTGTGTTTTGCATTCACTTTTGTCAAAGTTTGTATTTTCACCGGGTGAATTTTGAAGCAAAGCTCTTCAGATTTTCTTCCTGGATCTGAGATTGTGTTACTTTACAAGAAACATCCTGTTCTCCCTCCTTCAGGGCATCTTCAAACATCTCTTCCTCCCATCCCGACCAGTGTGTGTGTGTGTGTGTGTTATGTAAAGCTGCTATTGGATTAGCATTGAAAAGAGTGTGGTTTCAGTGCTGCGGGCACTCTGAGATTAAGTTTAAGACTTTATCCTCTGCAGTTTTCACATCAGTGACCCGGTCCGTTGGGAGACAGAGACAGACCGTGCTAATCAATTTGAGACGGACTGGAAATTTATCTCAGAGGTTCAGCAGCACTTTTTTCCAGTGTTCAGGAGGGAAAACGAGGTTCACTGTAAGAGAGCAGGAACAAAAGGTGCCTCAGTGAATTACTACACAACCACTACATTACTTTTAAAAGTAACTTGTTATGTTACAGCGTTATCTACCGAGAAAAGGGTTAAAAATACATATTTGTCTGAATTTCTTCTCCAAAAATACGCAGTGCCCCTTTAATAATGAGATATAACGTAGCACGTAATGCTTGATGTTCAGCATGTTCACCAAACTCTCCATAACATATTCAGTTATGTTGAGATACGGTGACTATGAAGGCCAAAACATATTGATTACATCACTTCTGAAGCCCTGCTGGTCCGCCTGGAAGCATTTTTATGTTTCTCTGCTCGTTTAGTTTTGAGGTTTTTTTCTTCTCTTTGTCACCAGATGAAAGACAGAGCTCAGGTTCAGACAGGAAAACGACGTCACCGATCGCCCACCACACATTCATCATTATTATTATTATTATCATCCAGATACCCCTGCTGACGCTGGCTGATATTCACCCGTCACCCACCACTCCGGCTCTCACTCACGTCTTATGTAACTCGAGCTGATTCACGGGTTTCGAAAGGTCACTGCAATAATCTGTGTATGTTACACCCGGGATGTCTCACTCTGTCCGATACGACAACACACCACCCAAAAAAAAACCCAGATTATTAAATTATCTCCTCTCCGATCCCGCGTTGTGATTGGTCTGGACGTGTTTTATTTTTCGGCGTTGTTTTTGAGTTGACTTTGACGAGGTTGTTTTGCCGACCGAAGCTCGAGAGACCGACACAGAAAAAGGAGAGGAAGGAGCAGACTGCTGTAGTTTTAGAGGAGCCCGGAGATCAACTCGCTCATTAGCATACTGCTGCCATGGCAACAGGAAACCAAACTGGAGCCGAGCGAGGGATGGAGAGAGAGAGAGAGAGATGGAGGAGATGAAGGAGGAAGAAGATGTAGAGGAGGAAAGAAATAGGAAGGAAAGGAGGAGGTGAAGGAAACAGATGGAGGAGAAGAAATGCAGGAAGAGGAAGAGGAGAGTTTAGCAGGAGGAAGAGGAGAAGAAGGAAATGAGGCAAGAAGAGGATGATGAAGAAGAAAAAAGAGGAGGATGGAGCAGGAGTGAAAGATGAAGAGGCAGAGAGGAAAGGAAGAGGAGAAGTTAGGAAGGAAAAGAGGTGAAGGAGAAGAAATGCAAGAAAGAAAAAAATGAGAGAGCGACTGCAGGAAGAAGGGAAAGGAGGAAAGAAATAAGACCAGGAAGAAGAGAGAAAAAGGAGGAGGAGGATTGAGAGGAGGTGAGAAGTGCATGAGAAAAGGAGGGAAAGCAGGAGGAGAGGAAGGAAGGAAAAGAGGAGGCGAAGGAGACAGATGGAGGAGAGGAAATGCAAGAAAGAGGGAAAGAAAAAAAGGAGGAGAGAGCGACTGCAGCAGGAGGAGAAAAGACCAGGCTGAAAAAGAAAAGAAAAAGATTCAGTTCAGAGAAGAGGAGGACAGAGGAGAGGAGGGGGTGAGACAAGGATAGGATGATGAAGACAATAAAGAGAGGGGAGAAGGAGAAATGAGAGGAGGTGAAGAAAGATGGAGCAGAGGGAGAAGATGGAGAGGAGAGAGTTGGGATTATAAGAAGGAAAAGAGGTGAAGGAGACGGGATGGAAAAATTTGAGAAAGAGGGAAGAAATATCAGGAGGAGACAGCGACTGCAGAGGGAGGAAAAAAAGGAGAGGGGAGGGAAAGGAAAAGAAAAGGAGGAGGAGATGATGAGGAGGAGAAGATGAAGAGTAGAAGGAGAAGAGGAGGAGGAGAAGAGGAGGAGAAGAGGAGGAGAAGAGGAGGAGGCAGCAGCCTCCTTGGTTTGACTTCTGCCACTTTATCGTTCTCCTCCTCTTTTCTCCTTTTTTCTTCTTCTATCATTTCATCTATATAATTAAATCCCCTCGTTATCCAATATCCTCTCACACACACACACACACACACACACACACACTAATACACACATCTACACACACACACACACACACACACACACACTAATACACACATCTACACACACACATTAACACACAACCAGATAAGAGGTTGAACAACTTGCTCTGTAGCTGCCATGACAAGTTTATCTGTGAGTGTGTGTGTGTGTGTGTGTGTGTAGATGTGTGTGTGTGTGTGTGTGTGTGTGTGTGTGTGTGTGTGTGTGTGTGTGTGTGTTAAGGTCATACCCGCTGCAGCTCCCTCAGGTCGGTGGTTATCGGAGGTGTAAGGCGACATAAGATGATTAAACTGAGAGTCGAACCCTCCCAGACTCACCAGATAAAAACACTGCAGCCATTTATATTTAATGACATCATGTTGATGTTTTACAGTTTATAAACCTGATGTTGTTGTGTGAATTATGTTTTTAAAACTCTTTATAGCTGCAGATATTCACCAGGCGTCCGTCACCAAACTAAAGTCCTCTGTAGGACCTTTAACTGGAGCTAATCTGAAGCATTTACGCTCTTTTTAGTGCAACATTTCCTCTTTTTCTTTCAGCTTAGGGTGGAAACAGTGAGGGGGAACACAAGTTGGGAATTTTGGAGACTCATTCCCAACTCATCAAATACTGGTGCTTTGGGATGGCGGCCAAACTGACCTGCAATCCCAAAACGTCAGTATTCGACGAGTTAGGAAATCATCTTTCTTACAAATCGGACTGTTAAACTGGTGATCCACCAGCAGGAAGAGACCCAGGAGACCTCTGACGTCTGCTCCGGGTCTCGCCGTAGGACGAGCACCATAAATATCTCTTGTGACATTTAGCATCTTCTGCCAACGAGTCAGGAAGCGCAGATATCTGAGACTCTGCGAAGGTATCAATAATCAAATCAAGACTCATCAGACTTGTCATATCAGTAGCAGCAATATTTTGGATCCGGCCAGCTGTATGGACAAGACCATAATGTTTATGCTGTAACTAAAATCTACACAGAAGTTGCCATGCAATGTTGGGCGTTTTATTGAACATATTCTGCAGTTTGATGGTTGATGCCTGGTGATCCACCAGCAGGAAGAGACCCAAGCGACCTCTGATGTCTGCTCTGCGTCTCGCCAATCGGACGAGCACCATAAATACCTCCTGTGACTTTTATCATCTCCTGCCTGACGACGCCGCATGACGCTGCAAAGTCAGAAGCTGTGAGAGTCCCACGCAGATCTCTCTCCGAACAAGTGTGTCTGGATAAATTATTTATGATGCAGCCAAATGTTCAGAAAAAGTGTGTGATTGACAGCTTCAGTCTGACCCGAACGCTTTTTGTTTGGCAGTTTGCCGGGTTTTTTTTAAGCTTTTAGCTAAATGTCTGGTCGAGCGCAGTCGTGTGTCCTTGTGTGAAGGTGGATGTGCAGAACTGAGCCGGATGTTTATTCGAGTCCATTTATTTAATAGGCTGTTTGTTTAAGAGGGAAAACACACTTTTTACATCACAGCGGTTGTGATGGATCACCTCCTGTCTCCTCAAGTCTTTTCATTGTATGAGACCAGACTAATCAACCGGAAACAGACATGAGGGAAGAAGCTCATAACGAAAGAAAGAAACTTGGCAAGACAGCGACAGAATAAATGAAAGAGAGGAGGATTACAATGAGAGGAAGAAACAGAGGACAAAAAGAAAAAGGAGGACTCGTCTCTTCTGTCTCAGTGACTCAGAGGGCGACTGAAGGACTGACGGGGACGAGCTGCCTCTGGTGCGACGCCAGCGGTATTAGCGGATGAGCTGTAATGAGATGTAAATGGAGGCGACCTGGACAACAGAGCAGCCGCGGCTCTGTCACTGCAGGACGTAACCTTTGGTTTGTCACGGAGGATGATCACACTGTACAGATGTACCTGTTTGAGGCTCGCTCGCTCCCTTTTGAATGAATAAAAGCGTCTGATGTGAACGTTATGAAACAGAGATGAACAAACAGCCGCACAGATGGAGGTTATATCTGGTTTTATTAGCTCACTGTGCTGTCAGGTGGCTCTCCTCTCAACACAAACATAATAAAAGACGTGTTTTTATTTTTTTGAGTCTGTTCATTTCATTTTATTGTCAGCAACTACCAACAACAACCCTCCGTCCTGTGGTCACCTTCTGTTTTAATTTTGAAGCGTGTGGAAACCTTTTGAGCCTCTGATTTGTAAAAGTTATGTAGCTCACATGAAGGATTTATTACACATCATCCGATCTGTTTACAGACTCCTTCTTCTTTATCCTCGTTTCCACCAGGCAGTCCAGTCCGGTTCAGTAGAGTCCAGTTCGTCACACATGGGAAAAGTTATTTTTGCGTTATCGCTGTCAAAAGTTGTGGATGGTACCTGTTTTTTCGTCACCCTTCTTCATGCTGATCCGATAATAAAAGTTGGATTGATCAGTCAGAACAACCAGAGAGAGATCTCATCTGTGAGACGAACACCACTGACCGGTCAGGAGAGAGGCTGTTTGTACAACAGTTTGATGTTTGACCTGAACACTTGAAGGTCGTGTTCACTGAGCACTTCTGTGTGTTGAAGGTTAAACATGTTGTTATCAGCCTGTTTAGTCCTCTGAATGATAAATGAGCCACTTTTAAATCTGCTTTTGTTGAAGCAGGAGATCGATGTTGTGTTTCAGGTTTTATTGCTCATTTTTCCCTGTTGATAACAAATTTGCCCTCCTTTATTTCAACTAAAGGACGTTTAAACTATGTTTCCTAACAGTCTCTCCTTCTTCTTCTTCTTCTCTCTGTTCAGTTCGTGGCTCAGCCGAACTGCCAGCAGCTGCTGGCCACGCTGTGGTACGACGGCTTCCCGGGCTGGAGGAGACGACACTGGGCCGTCAAACTGGTCACCTGCTTCATCATCGGACTCCTGTTTCCTGTCTTCTCACTGGTGAGGATGGAGGTGGAAAGAAAGAAAGAGGGATTACATTAAAAAAGGGAAGAAGGATATTAAAGAGTGAATAAGGAAATGGAAACAGAGGAAGTGGAGAGAGGAAGAGAAGAAGAAATCAAAGACGTCTTCCTTGAAATAAATTTGTTGCCAGGCAGAAATCGAGCCGAACTCTTGTTTTATTGGCTGCAGGAGCTGTTGCCAGGAAACATCAACTCGACAACAACACTCGACCTAAAAACAAAGAGTGAGGGAGGAAGAATTGTTATAATTTAGAGAAGGCATGAAGCCGCTGCTGTTCACTGCAGAGTGAACATCACAACACAGACACAGACGCTCGCTGCAGGCTGAGCTTCACACAAAGTTTATATGCAGACAAAACTTTTATTGTAAATACGAACTGACCAGGGAGGAAGAACTATTGACCCGTTCCTTGCGATCAATATTTAATATTCTGTTGGAGAACGACTCGAGTGAAACAGATAAACTTGCTGCAAACCTGATTAACATGCGGAGCTCTGCAGAGGAAGCAGAGATATTTTGGTTTAATCTCGTTCAGCAGATCACAGATGAAGGAAGTCTGCGGTGTAAACGTGGAAGTTGTTCAGTTCTCAGAACAACTGTGTGAAGTCAAAAACAAATGTCGACACTGCTAACGTTAGAGCGAAGCTTATTTTATCTGTGTAATCTTTTAAAGTTTGCCTGCATAGTGTCACATTAGAGACCTGTTATGTTTTTCGTTTTGTCCTCTCCTTCAATGTTTTATATGTTTTTGTGCATGTAAAAGATCTTTAAAGTTAAAAAGGTCAAAGTCCGCACCGACAGAAGCTCTTGGCTCTGTGGACTTTATTCGTCAGCAGTAATATTATATAAACTTGGTGAGCCACATGTGAAGGACGCTTGTCGTTAATTATGTAGCCTATCGTAACCAACCAGGTGCACTTACCAGCTTGAGGGAGGACTGTCCTCTAGCTTATCGATAAGTAATAAAAGTAAATAATGTTAAAATGTGTCACCAAATATATGATGGCAGCCCACTGACGTAAGGTATATGTGTGGGAAACACCACACTTAGCTAATTCGTTTAAGCGCACATTGCATACGTTCTGTCCTCAATCCACTGCAGAAGTTCAAGTTTTTAAACCCATTTCAAAGTGAGGACAAATATCATAATTCATAGAAAGTATTTCAAGATCAGTCTGCGTCCTCTCTCACGTTTCTTGTGGTGCGTTCAAGTACTCAAAATACCAAAATAAACCAGACTAATGACACGACAAAGTAATCAAATCTTAATTCAGCTGTGCTTACTTTGGCTTGAGTAAGATAATTCACTTAAAGTCTTCACATCGCAACAATCACAGTGTTGCGTTAATGTGATTAAGTTATTAATAATGCACACAAACACCTCTGTCTCTCTCTCTCTCTGTGTTATTTAATTCCTTTTAAAGCCTCGCTGGCGTGACTCAGAGAACGTCGAGGTTGCCAGGAGCGAGTAGATGAGCAGAACAAGTAAACAAGCATCATAACAGCAATAACACTCGGCAATAACAGCGGCGGCTCCGATAGACGGAGGGGGACGGGTGGATGAACACGAGCGCCGTCAGCTCCGGCTTCATGCTTTGAACACGAGTGTAAAAAGCTGAAGAGACATCAGAGCAGGACTGTGATTTATTGTTCATGATCGGTTACATAACAGCAGCTTTTTTCCCCTCCTGCCTCCTCCTGTGTTGCTTTGTTTTGGATCTCAAACGAACAGAAAATAAAAATTCAGTTATTATCTCCTCACCTCCACGCTGATGAAGGTGAAGCTTCGTCAAACAAACAAACATTTCTGGAGCTTCACAGCAAAACAGCGTTCTCCTAAACAGCTGTAGTAGATGAGGAAAACAACCTAAAAAACATCATTTAAGGACGAAAAGTTGCTGTTTTAACTCTGTGTGCCTCCTCCTCCTCAGATCTACCTGTTGGCGCCGAAGAGCGCTCTGGGAAACTTCATCAAGAAGCCCTTCATCAAGTTCATCTGTCACACGGCGTCCTACCTGACCTTCCTCTTCCTGCTGCTGCTGGCCTCGCAGCACATCGCCCGCACCAACCTGCACATGCAGGGACCTCCGCCCACCATCGTGGAGTGGATGATCCTCCCGTGGGTGCTGGGTACGTACAAAAAAACCTCAACCTCATTCGCTTCGGTCTGTTATGTTTGATGCATTCTGAGTATTATTTATTTTTTACTGTATTGTACTGATGAAGCAGGACTAAAAGTGTTCACACCGCTGCCATCTGGAAAAAGATACGGAAGTATCTGCTGCCGTACCACCAGACTACAGCAGCTTCGCTCCTCCGGCCGTGAGGCTGCAGAGCTAGTGACCGCATTTCGAGTCTGTGTTTCAACATTTGTAAACGTGACACAACTGAATATTTTTATGGAGACCTCGGGACAATTTCCAGCCGTGTTTGTGGTGACAAAAACAGGTATTTTAAGCCCAAAAACAAAATGTTTTCCTAACCAAGTGAGTTTTTGTGTGTAAACCAGAGCATAAGAATCGTAAACGCAGAAACGTACTTTGCCAATATGTATTGTGTCGATTGGGTCGGAAACAGTTGCTACTTGATGCTGCTCTGGTGGATCTGCTGCAGACAGACGTTTCTGGTCTCGGGCCTCTGGTGGTGTTTTATGTAGACGTGCACGAGGAAAAGTTCAATGGAGAAGCTCATGACGGACATTTAACTGTTATTTTGGGTTCATTACCGACGTACTCTGTTGGTTTTCATCTTACTCAAACAGCAGAATCATTTTGGACGATCCCAGTTTCACTTGTTCATTTACTTGTTTACTTCTTCTTCTCTCTTTCATTTAAATAAATGTCTCATATTTACATGCAGTCCAGACCTGACTGAGTCACTGTCCAGCGAGATGAAGAAACGTCTCTTTATACAGTAAAAAACACACAACACTTCTCATCTCTTCATTCCTTTCTGCTTTGATTGCCATCGAGAGGACTGTGAGTGTGTCTGCGTGTGCAGGATGTGGGTGTGTGTGTGGTCGGATGCTTGTGAGCGTGTGGAGGAGGTAGTTCTGTGTGTGTGTGTGTGTGTGTGTGTGTGTGTGTGTGTGTGTGTGTGTGTGTGTGTGAGGGTGGGTGGGTGTGAAAATGAGTGATTACATCTCCATATTCTCTCTCGGAGCTGACACCAATCATTTCCAAATCAGAACCATAATCAGTTGGAAAAATACAAAACCATCTGTTCTCATCATCGTCTCGTCTCGTACGCTCTGTTCTTCTTCTTCTTCTTCTCTTTCTGTTTTTTCTTCTTCTTCTTCTTCTTCTTTTTTAGATCAACGTGTCGGTTAAATGCTTAAGAATTAGTTTTCAAATATTCCCAAAGTCTCAGCTGTTTCCTTTCTGTTCCCTCCTTCAGTGGTACTTTTGATCTTGATGAAGTCGATCTGCAGAAGCACTCTCGTTTACGGTTTACACCAGATTTAGATTTTCCACCACAGTTCCTCCCTGTAACCTTAATGATGTGTGATTTTTCCAAACATACGGATGAAAAACTCAGAGCAGCAGATCTTCTAGGGAGCGGTGATGAACTACAAAATGACTCGTGAATTATTGAGAGTAAAACCTGACTTTGTCTAAAATCAGTCGTACGGAACAAATGTGTTGTTGGCTGCGTGCTCGCCGCCCGCAGCTGCTGCCAAAAGAAAATATTCAACAAAAAGTTTGGTCACAGAGCAGAAAGCGAGCAAACAGAAACCACTGATGGGTGACATTAACGTGCTCACACATGCATGACTGCGTTTGTGTGTGTGTGTAAATAACCATCCGTGTGTGTGTGTGTGAGTGTGTAAATAACCGTCAGTGTGTGTGTGTGTGTGTGTGTTTCAGGCTTCATCTGGGCGGAGATTAAGGAGATGTGGGACGGAGGATTCACAGAGTACATCCACGACTGGTGGAACCTGATGGACTTCGCCATGAACTCGCTCTACCTGGCCACCATCTCGCTGAAGATAGTGGCGTACGTGAAGGTAAAGACGAGAGTCTGAGGGTGTGAGAGGGAGAAGGGTACGGACAAACAGGTTACTGACTGAACTGAGTCGGTGCTACCAAGTAATGGTGCCAAGTTTTGGTTCCTCTCAGCTCAACTTTAGGGGATAGAAAGGAAGCAAAAGAGCGAGACGTCGACCCTACAACGAGTCACCAGGAGTCAGGGCAACACTCGCTGCAAAAACTGTGTCTAACCTGAAGAAACACCTGGTCAAACATATAATATAAAAGCCGTGTGTGCAGTGTTTGACAGCCTGGACGCTGAGATCCACAGCTGATGTTAGCACACCTGTGAGTTTAACCCCTTTATGAACGGCGAAACCTTAAATGAAGTGTCGACAACTTCTTCAACACTGACTCTGATGTCCCAACATTACCTGCCGACATTCAGCAGCTGTTTGAACGCTAAATTTATGAGAGAAGACAACATTTTATCGCCAGTGAACATGTCAACTTTTGCACATACAGTAAACAGTAACCAATAGAGGCTATTTATTTGTAGCCGGTGGCAAAAGTCCCCAGACTTCCTTAAAAAATCACTGGATTTTGTGAGTTGCTGAGTGAAGAGAAACTAAATAAACTTTGTGAAACGTCCTCTATGACAAATTCTTAATAAGTTGGGCCTTCTTGTCAATTCGGCATTAAATGCAACACATTAAGTTGTTTCTATTCATTCCTACAGATCATGTCATCACCCACATCCTCCTCGCTCTGACTCTGACAGATAGTGAACCACAAAGGGGCGGAGTCCATCATACAGCGGTGGCTGTCGAGATACTGTTACAGCTGAGCACAGACATGCAAAGAGCCGCTAACATGAGACGAAATGAAAAATAAACACAATGAGTTATCACCTTTCATGCGCGTTACAGTCGTCAGTATGAACAGCAGACATCAGATATGACCTTTGACCTTTTCAAACAACACCTGGAGTGTTTGAAGGTGACACGATTCACCTCGAGGCAGCAGTATTCTCACTTTCACCGCACAGCTTTCAGCTTCAATAACACTTTGTTTAGCTGCACATCCTGCATCCGTCCAAGATTTATCTATTTATCAGAGCGAACGGTGAAATTATACACACACACACACACACACACACACACACACACACACACACACACACACACACACACACCAGACGGCGGGGCCATCTGCAGCAGCTGTGAGTCACTGATGGTGGCGGGTGGCCCTCCTACACAGGTCCCCACACACATATATGCACAATTTAATAAGCACAAATACATACGTAGACTTCGGGGATAAGGACACACACACACACACAGAAGCAGTTGCCACAATATATTATACTTTTTTTGTCTTTTTCTTTTTCCCTTTTAAATATTTAGCAACAGTTAAAATCCTCTGGAGAGCCGGCGGTCGCTCGCAAAATTTTGCTTTGTCATCGTGTGTGTGTGTGTGTGTGTGTGTGTGTGTGTGTGTGTGCGTGTGTGTGTGATAGAGAGAGAGAGACAGACACACACACAGACAGACAGATAGAGTGGGGTGCATCTGAGAGAAGGTGCAAGAGAGTCTATAAATTAATGAGTGTGCATCTGTGTGCATGTTTCTGTTTCTGGCTGTTCCCCTGTGTGTGTGTGTGTGTGTGTGTGTGTGTGTGTGTGTGTGTGTGTGTGTGTGTGCGTGTGTGTGTGTGTGTGTGTGTGTGCACGCTGAATGTTAATAGAGGCAGAGTTAACAAGACAGACGTCCTGTGTGAAGTCTAATGGCTGAATTTAGAATGAGGAGGAAGCCGAGCATGAGACAACCGAGAGCGATGTGGAGAGAGACAGACGCATGAATAAAGCAAAAAAAAAAAAAAAAACAGTCACAGAAACAGAGCATGCTGGGAAAAAAAAAAGAGGGTGATGGTGACTCTGTTTATCTCTGTGTGTTCACATTGGCCCAGAAGGCGTTTAGCCTAGCTTAGCACACAGAGACTGGAAGCAGATGGTGCTTTCCCCCGCTATAACACCAGACTCCCTTAACAAATCGTGCAATTTTGAGAGTTTTTTGCGAGCAGAGAAACTTGAAATAAAATTTGTGAAAAGGCAAAAACAAATTCTCAATCATTTCTATCTTCCTGTAAATTCGGCATTAAAAGCCGAACAAAACATTGTTTCTTTCCTCGTAAAAAGTGTCTGTTTGGTACAGTGTCACCATGCCAGGCTTTCTTCTTCTGTATCTGAAATGAGTGTAACCTGCCAACATGTAGCAGCTGTTTAAACACACACTGTTTCACAAAAGACAACTATTTATTTTAACATTTTAATTTTACAAATACAGTAAACAGGAACCAGTATAGGCTCCTTCTTCGTCGACCGTGGCGACAGTCCCCAGACTCCCTTAAAAAATGGCACAATTTTGTGAGTTGTTGAGTTAAAATGAACTTTATAAACCTTATGCAACTCCATCTACGAAAAATTCTTTATTATTTCAGTCTTCTTGTAAATTCGGCATTAAATGCAACACATGAAGTTGTTTCTTTCCTTGTAAAAAAGTGTCTTCAGTGTTTAAAGGGCACTTTGCCAACGTTTCGCAGCTGTTTCAACTGATTTACACTAAATTTGTGAAAGAAGTCAACATTTTATTGACAGTAAACACCTGTAATAACATATGTGTCTTTTTCTGTCTTGTTTCTTCCTCCTCCTCCTCCTCCTCATCTCTTGTCCCCCGGTACATTTCTTTTTTCCTCCAGTATAACTCGTCTCGTCCCAGGGAGGAGTGGGAGATGTGGCACCCCACGCTGATAGCCGAGGCTCTGTTCGCCATCGCCAACATCTTCAGCTCCCTCAGACTCATCTCCCTCTTCACCGCCAACTCCCACCTGGGGCCCCTGCAGATCTCGCTGGGCAGGATGCTGCTGGACATCCTCAAGTTCCTCTTCATTTACTGTCTGGTGAGACGCTTCGATCCACCTGATGTGACACTAATCGAGAGTTTTTCTAACGAGCACGACTCACGACTCTTCTCTGAGGCGCTGCTTGGATTAGATCACACAGTATTGTGCTTGGATTCAGAGTTTTGTGGCAGACAGATGGCTTTACTTGTTGCAAAACTTACTTCTAACTTCTGCTGACTGTAGTCTTAGCTAGCTAGCTCATTTAGCCGTGCAGTTAGCAGTGCATTTAGCCTGCTAGTAGTGAGGAACAATGTAAAGTTTATCCTGTACAGTGGCCTTCTTAGACTTCAGTTCCAGCATATTAGCATGCTAACATTTAACCATTCAACAGTTCGTATGCTACCATCCAACATGTCAAACAACTTGTGGGTGTTAGCTGTCGTTAGCTACTTAGCTCAGTAAGATTTGGATTGTAGGATTTAACAGAGTTTCCTGATGGACAGATTTACTTTATTTGCTGCAAAACTCACAGCTAACTGCTGCTCACTGTAAGGTTAACTGCCATTTGCCAGTTAGCTTAGTTAGCCGTGCAGTCAGCGGTCTCATGAGCCTACCACTTGTGAGGAAAAATGAAATGTTTAGCCTGTACCGTGGCCTCTTTTTGTAGGCTGAGGCTCAGTTTCAGAATGTATGCATGCTAACTGTTAGCCTTTTTCCACGTTAGCATGTTAATATCCATGTAAGTGAGTCTCTCTCTCTCTGGGCCGACCAACAATGTGCATCTGCTGCATACTTTCCTATTAGTGCTTTATTTTCAAGCCACAAGGACTCGAAGCTAGAAGGACGTTACAGGCAGATTTCATTACATCAGAACTCATTAAGTCCGTCTCGGGGGACTTTCTAACCTACAACACAATCCACATGAGAACTGTTGAGCTCCCTGAAGTCCTAAAATCAATCCCGCTGAGCCGGAGGCACTTCACGCACACTCAGCAGCAGCAGCTTTACGTAACACCGGAGCGCTCGTGTCCTGTGTGAGAAGAAAGCCGTGTTTTAAAAATGCCCTGAAGCAGCCGAGGGGTCGATCCTCGTTACAACATGTGATGTTAAGATATCAAAGCTGCAGTTTTGTTTCTTTAGATGCGATGTTTGCTGTGAATTATCCCTCTTTATTCATGATATAAGTGAACGTTGTCGTACTTATAATAATCTTTCCTGTGCAGGTGCTGCTGGCGTTCGCTAACGGGCTGAACCAGCTGTATTTCTACTACGAGACAAAGGCCTCAGAGGAACTCAACAACTGCAAAGGCATCCGCTGTGAGAGGCAGAACAACGCCTTCTCAACGTTAGTACCATCCACAACACACACTGTGTCCACGTGTGGCGTCTTTGATGCTCGGTGAAGGAGCTCAAACATAAAGGAGCTGCATCAGTCTGATACACAGAGATGTGGTGTTCAGGCACAGTGGACATCTGTGAAGACGTGTAACGACCTGTTAAAGCTTTTTCACCTTTTCTGTCGGTGCCCATTAACGCTGATGTTGTTGTCCGTATCTGCTCAGGACAAAAATCTTTCAAATTGCGAGTCTACTGAGAGACCGAAGTCACTTTTATCCCTCTAAAAACTCTCTAAAACATTTGTCTTTGAGCCTAAAATTGCATTTAAAGCGTATAAAATAGGATGAATTTGAAGGCATTTTTTTCGTGACTTAATAAAAGACGGTTGCCAGTGTCTCAATGAGAACACAGAGGCTGTCGGGGACATTAAACATCATCTACTCGTCTTCCCAACTTCTGGATGTTTCAGTTTATAGTAAAGTGTGTGTGGTATGTAGAGAAACCGGAGTTTCAGAGACTTTGTTTCCTGCATTATTTTCACTTTTAAAGGATGAAAATACCAATAATCAGGAGACTGCAGCAGCATTTTATTATTAAAAACTTCAACTTTTATTTTCAGGAATGAATTCAGAATAATTCAGCCGTCTGACATCAACTCCAGTTTATTCATTCCTTCACTTTTTGCCCCAGACTCTGATGCATGATGCAAACAGAAACCAACACGGCAGATTACAAAATGCACAAAATAAAACTTTCTGTAGAGGAACAGGAAATCTTTACTTTCTAACAGGATGTCTGAAGTTTTCTTGTGCGTCTCTCTGGACTCCTTGAGGAGGACGAGGCGCAGCAGACAGAAACAGACCGTGATAGCGGCCATGTTGAAACAGACACTTTGACTAAGATTTGAATTTTCTGATTTAATTTAGGAAGGAAAACTACTGATATGAGCGGACCCACACAAACTTTTAGCCACGTCTCATTTGTTTTCGGCGATCAGGCAGCACTGACGCAAACATTTAAACTCTCTCCGGCTCGATGAGTGAATATTTCATCTGACGATCACATCCTCTCCAAGTCGAGTGCTGCATCGACGATTAATCTAAACTTTCACACTGGCACAGACGGACGCTGCTCTTCAGCTCTTCAGCTCTTCAGCTCTTCTGCGTCGCTGCACCACATAATGATACGGAAACGATGCTCGGCGTCGTCGAGGAGCTCGGCTCCTTCGACACACCTGAGGAATATTAATGCGACGCTTTCTTCGCGTGAGACGAGCAAAAAAAAAAAGCTTATTGAGAGGTCGAGTTTGAATTATGGTTTTATATCTGCAACACACACACACACACACACACACACACACACACAGAGCAGAGATCTGCTGTGTCTTTGCTGAGGGAGGCAGAGTGAGAGCCAAGTGGAGTCAGTGGGCTGAATATTGATGAGGCGTGTGGTTTGCTTTAGATAATAGCTGTATTGATTTGTGATCGATTCCATTACAGTAAAGCGCCGGGGACGATGACAGGACGGCGAGGAGGACGATGGAACAACAGATCGCAGCTCTAACTTTAAAACTGAGTCTGTTCTCGTTAAAAAAGTTGTTGAAGTTGAGTTAAATGCAAAACGACTTCTTGTTGGCGTCCGTGTTGCTCTCACGTTCAGACGTGACGCACATAAACACAGCGAAGTTAGAAAAAACGACTTCCCAAATCGAGAAATGGGATCATCCGAATACTGTTACACCAAACTCCATTCAAAAAACAGGTGTTTTATGGTCGGGACATGTCTTGTCACAGTAAACTGTAGTTATGTCATCACAAAGACTCTTCTGTGATTCGCTTCGATGCACAGGCCCGATCGGCACGAGTCATTAACTCAGCTTCGTCCTTAACGAACCTGTGACGTAGTATTTGTGGCGAGGGCACACAGTTCAGCATTTTCATCCTCCCTGCAGACGTGAAGCCACAGATCTCGTCTTTTACTGTCCTTCGTCGTAAACTCGTCTATTTGCTGCTGCTTTTGATACATTTTAGCTTCGAGTGCTAACATGGATTTACTTACATGAGGTTTTGAATGCACCGACCTCCTCACGAACACGTTTAACTCAGCACACCTCGACCAAACAAAGGGAGTAAGTAACATGGCGCCGCTCGTGTTTGGGCTCTCTGGGCCGTACATCGACCCTGACGAGCCGCTGCTGCTGGATCAGAGCCTCACGCCGAGCGAGCCGAGCGCCACCGTGACGCCTGAGATGATGCATTATGAAAACAGAGCGATCGCAGCCCCGCGGGGCGACGCGGCCGCATCAACATTCATGAGTGTACAATACAAGGATTATCTCCTCTGTGTGTGTGTGTGTGTGTGTGTGTGTGTGTGTGTGTAATTCACACACACTTATCAACATTAATGAGTTATTTGGCGAGCTCATTTCCTGTTTCTGCTCAGGTGTCTCCTCTCTGCTTC
Organism: Pagrus major; assembly: GCF_040436345.1. Lineage (NCBI taxonomy): Eukaryota > Metazoa > Chordata > Actinopteri > Spariformes > Sparidae > Pagrus > Pagrus major. The sequence goes on from NC_133224.1 coordinate 3,377,991, forward strand.
ACACACACTTATCACCGTTAATGTGTTACATCGTTTTACACCACGCAGCATTAGCACATGTGTGTGAGTGTGTGTGTGTGTGTGTGTGTGTGTGTCTGTGTGTGTGTGTGTGTGTGTGTGTGTCTCTACCTTTTTCTTACCTTCACAAAAAATGCTGTAAACACTCTTCACTTTCTTTCACACGCTACAAACCTCAGTCTATTTTCTCTCTCTCTCTCACACACACACACACACACACACACACACACAGACACACAGACACACACAGACATACACACACGGACACACACTGAAAACCTTCATATTCATATGAAGATCAGCACTATAAGACTGATTTAATTGCACGCTGTCGGCCTGCCAACTATAAACACACTTTTTTTTCTGCATGCGATGTTTCTGTGTCACACAACAACACACACTAACACACACCAACACACACCAACACACACTAACACACACCAACACACACTAACACACACCAACACACACTAACACACACCAACACACACTCACACACTCTCTCTCTGGTCCTGCCTCCCACTCAGCTGTAGAGAAACAGCAGCGACATGACTGAGTGGATCAGCTGGAGCAGTTTATGACTCGACTCAGTGGAGAGAGAGATGAGAGAGGAGAGGAGAGGAGACGAGGGGAGGAGACAAAGGAGACGAGGGAAGGAGAGGAGAGGGAACAGGAAACAGGGGGCGGAGGACGAGGGAACAGGTGGAGAGAAAACAAGAAAGGAAGAGGAGACAAGGGGACGATTATAGGAAAGAAGAGCAGAGCTTAGGAGATGAAATAAGGAGATGATACACAGGGAAAGGAAACAAGCAGAGAAGGAAACAAGTGAAGGATAGCAGAGGAGAGGAGACGAGGGAAGAGGGAAGAGGGGAGGAAACAAGGAGAGGAGTCCTCTCTCCTCCTCACGTCCTCTCTCCTCCTCTCTCCTCCTCTCCTCCTCTCCTCCTCACCTCCTCTCTCCTCCTCTCCTCCTCACCTCCCCTCTCCTCCTCTCCTCCCCTCTCCTCCTCTCCTCCTCACCTCCTCTCCTCCTCACGTCCTCTCTCCTCCTCTCCTCCCCTCTCCTCCTCTCCTCCTCACCTCCTCTCCTCCTCACGTCCTCCCTCCTCCTCACCCCCTCTCTCCTCCTCACCTCCTCCCTCCTCCTCTCTCCTCCTCTCCTCCTCACCTCCTCTCTCCTCCTCGTCTCATGACTCCGACACAATCTCACGCTCGGCTGCTTCATTCATCGTTCATTAAACTCTCTCTCCCTCACCTCTCGCTCTCTCTCTCTCGCCCCTCCGAGCGCACACACACTTCACCTCCACACGCTCACACGATCAGTCACACACTCTCGTTACCCTGATTGATACGCCGATCATTCACACACACACACACACACACACACACACACACACACACACACACAACACACCGCAGCGACAATAATGTTGCACTGTTGAATATTTTATGCAGCACAAACATAAATAACAGCCTGCAGACACAACCTGTGTGTGTGTGTGTGTGTGTGTGTGTGTGTGTGTGTCCTGCCAATTGTTGCCTCATCAAAAATTCAATAACCTCGACTGTAACTGTGACACACACACACACACACACACACACACACACACACACACAGGAGACTGATCAGAGCAGAGGAGAGGAGACGAGGAGAGGAGACGAGGAGAGGAGGAGGAAGATGGAGAAAGGAGGTCGTCACCGTTATCTCAGAAAAACAAATCATTTATTGATCCTGTTTGAATTGTGTCATTTTCCAGGTCAACAAAGTCTCAGTTTGTCGTAATTAAAGTAAAATGTCATGTAGTTTTGTGTTAAAGCGCTCAACACGCGTCACCAACACAACATGGAGCCAGCTGGGCTCAGAGAAGCTCGTAAAAAAGATGAACATCACAATAAATCTGCTCGTATTGACACCTGCAGTCCTGTGAGAGCAGAGCTGGTTCTGGTTCAGTTCTGCGAGCTGCTGATACACAGGAGCAGCTCTATGGTGTTTAACTTACAGGTTGTGTTTTGCTCTTATAGTGAGAAAGACTTTTAACTTCCTGTGTTTGCTTTGAATCACATAAATATCCTCGTGTCATCGTTTCAATGTGTGTGAGAAGATCAACAATTTGTTTTACTCATGAAGAGACGCTGAGAGAGATGAAGAGAGACGCTTGTTTCTGATGATCTGAAGCTGACAAAATGACTGCAAACTTCTGAGCAACTCCAAAATGATTTATTTATTTATTACACTCAGAGTCACAAAGGGTCTTTAGAGATGAAAGTCCTCTTTATGAGTCACTTTACCTCCTGGTTTACTCTGATTTATAGTTATTACTCCACTGTGTTTTCTTTAAAAAGCTCTTTGAAGAGACTTGTTCCCAGTAAAACTTTCCTCACTTCTTCTTCTTCTTCTTCTTCCTCTTCTTCTTCCTCTGTGTTGCAGGTTATTTGAGACTCTTCAGTCTCTGTTCTGGTCCATATTCGGCCTGCTGAATCTGTACGTCACCAACGTGAAGGCTCGCCACGAGTTCACAGAGTTCATCGGGGCGACCATGTTCGGGACGTACAACGTCATCTCGCTGGTGGTTCTGCTCAACATGCTCATCGCCATGATGAACAACTCCTACCAGCTCATCGCTGTAAGGCCCCACATTGGACAGCTTTTTGAGACCAGGCCTTTTTTTGAATACTTTGTTTGAGGGTTTATTGTGACTACGTGACCTTGTCGTCTTGTCGTCCTGCAGGACCACGCCGACATCGAGTGGAAGTTCGCCCGCACCAAGCTGTGGATGAGTTACTTTGACGAGGGCGGCACGCTGCCGCCTCCGTTCAACATCATCCCGAGCCCCAAGTCCATCTGGTACCTGCTCATGTGGCTCCACAACAAGCTGTGCAGGAGAGGCCAGCCGCCCGGGGAGGACACGCACAAATGTGAAAACCTGCGAGAGTTCACGGTGAGTGGAGACACGGCAGGAGGGTCATCACTGCTGCTGAGCATCACGTTATTCTCATATTCTCTTTACTTTTCTTATTTGGCTGTTTTCTGCAGAATATTTATGTGTTTCTGGCATTTTAAACTCAAAACAAACTGTCCACAATGTCTTTTTATGTACTTGGAGTCACCAAAGTCAGAATTTGGACTCAGTAGGTACGTCCACTTAAAGATAAACTGTCAACTCAAGTGCCGTCCTTTGTCCACAACCCCAAAATATTCAGTTAACTGTCACAGAGTGGGAAAGAAACCAGAAAATATTCACATTCAACAAGCTGGAGTCACAGAGTTTTGACTCAAACTGATTAATGGATTACCAAACTAGCAATTAACTCACTAGCTGACAGCTAATCGATTTATCGCTGCAGCTCTAGTTTTTATAATTTCCTCACTTTATCCTCCAAACAAGCGGGCGTTGGAAACATCTGACACAAGATGTTTAACATTAATAGTGTTTTGTCCAGGCTCCTCGAGGACTCTCCGTCTCCATTGTTTTCTTTGCGTTTATTGTTTGTGTCGTCCGTGTTACGCCTCCTGCTCCTCGGCCCCGAACAGGAACGACATTTTATTCATCTGTGAATGAAAAAGTAGAGTAGAGTCTGAAGTGATCGTGACATGACCGGAAGCAGCTGCTGGATCAGACCGGTGAGCACTGCAGCTACGGGACAGTCAGTCAAGTCCGCTCCACTTCAGATAAAATCCTCAAAGTTCAGTTGAATAAAAAACACGCACTTGTTTTATTTATTCATGTGGAGTCTAATCTGCCGGCGTGGCCATATGCCCGTCACTGAACAGTCATGCAAACGGCTGCGCGAGCCTCAGCCGGGCTGAAAGGCCAGATGCTGATATTCATGTTAACAAGTCGCCGGAGGATTCCCGGGCTTCACATGCAAACAGAGGTCTGCTGGCTGTGAACTGGAGGTTTAAAGCAGCTGCAGAGGACAGGCCTGCTCTTCAAGGAAGAGGCAGCTTTATTTTAATCTAATTAAGTTCGACAACAACACGAGGAGCTTTGATTATAACACAGACTGTAGAAAACAACAAAGAGGACGACTGGAGAACAAGTGCTTCTGTTGTTACTGTATCCTCTGTGGCTCCTCTGAGGTTTCTTCCATTTGTTCGCTGTTGAATGAGTTCACGACATTTCAGAAAACACATTTTAGAAAACACAACATTTGTTTCTGATGACCTCAAACTGACAAAATGACTGCAAACACCTATGTAACTCCAAAATTATTTATTTATTTATTAAACTCAGTGACGTCCTTTTTATGAGTCACTCACACATTTTACATTTCAGAAACACAACACGTGTGTGAAAACACACTTTACAGAACGAGGAGCTGAGAGGAGTTCACAGTTAAAAACAGGAAACGGCTTTGAATCGTTGCCAGGGACAACAAGTGTCTGCATGATCTGACTTGTTGTGTTTTGACCTTCACGGCCGCCGCAGTAAAAGCACCTGAGGTAAACTGTGATCTGTGATTTTGGGCTGAATTCATCAAATGTGACAGGTGCATGTGGGAGTCAGGTGACTGGGACAGGTGGGAAAGTCTGAGGACATCTGGTGGACGAAGTCTGGAGAGTTGTGGAGAGAAAAACGGCAGCGCGGTGGGAAGTGAGAAGTGTCTGGAGGCAGCGGGAGAGCAAAATACAAACAACATCTGTCGTGGCAACTGTAGCTTTTTTAAAAAGGACACGTAGTGGATTAGAAGAAGAAAAAAACAAGACGAAGCGAGAGCCAGCGATCAATCAATCAGAGCAGGAGGACTCGTGGAGCGACCGGCTCAGAGGAACAGCAGGACGGGTACAGAAATACAAGAGACGGACATCAGCTGCACAGAAGGAACATCAGCGGATCAACACGTCCTGATAAACATTTAACAGCCCAGTCATCTGGAGACGCACACACACACACACACACAGACACACACACACACACACACACACACACACACACACGCACACACACACACACACACACACACACACACAGTAGAGTGCAGCTGCCACGTTCACCTCAGCTGAAGTCGGCTGAGTTATATAAGCCCACCAGCCCACATAGGTTCACAGAGCCGCACAGCACTGCAGAGATCTGATCAAGAGAGAGTCAGAGTGTGTGTGTGTGTGCGCGTGCGTGTGTGTGTGTGTGTGTGTGTGTGTGTGTGTGTGTGTGTGTTGACGGTGAAGCAGAAAAACAGTTTGAGACATGAACGGCACTGATAGCTCTGAAGAGGGGAGAGTTAGATCGTTTCAGAGGAAGATGTGGGGAGGAAGGATGTTTGCGTGTGCGTGTGTGTGTGCGTGTGTGTTTTTGTGTGTGTGTGTGTGTGTGTGCGTGCGTGCGTGTGTGTTTTTGTGTGTGTGTGTGTGTGTGTTTTTGTGTGTGTGTGTGTGTGCGTGCGTGCGTCGAACAGGAAATGGAGAAGCTGAGGTGAAACTCAGAACTGAAACAGAACAAATATGAAAATGTGGAGAGAGGAAATGAAACAAAACCACAGAAGAAGAAGTGCTGGGGATGATGGATGTGTGAGTGGAGATTGTTCTGCAAATAAACACAGAAAATGAAGAAACTTGAACAACCACAGTCTAAAAGTTTTACTCAGAGAGAGTCTTTGTGCTTCCTGACAGCTGATAAGTGCTGGAAAGTAACTAAGTACATTTACTCACAGCACTTTACCTTTACTACACTTTAGTATTTCCATTGTTTGCTACTTTATCCTTCTGCTTCTTCTACTTTAAATCACATTTTTACCTTAATTTTAAAATAAAACTGACTTCCATCACTTTTCTCGTACTGTCCGGTGTTTTATGCTCCTGTCTCTTTAAGGCCCCAGTCTCCTCCGATTGGTCAGCTCACACACGCCTGACCAACAACAGAGCAGCTGTGCTAAATCAGTTTCTTACGTGTCAAACTAGCCGCGAGGCATAAATCATGCAAATGTGTGACAAAGGTGACGTAGTGTGATGTCACAAAGTCGAGGAATCAAAGGCGGGACTGCTGACGAGGCGTTCAGGAGCAGTGTTTTCTGTGGGAGAGAGGAGTTTTTGTTGGTGCAGACTTCGACCTTTTAAAATTTTGGTTGAGTAGTTAGAGTAGGTACGTCAAACCACAATCTTTCACTCTGGTTGTGTCTGGTGCAGCTGCAACCTACTCAGCCGTTTAATTATGAGGATGTGTTACAAGTACCGGAGCAGAAGGAGACGGTGCTGATGAAGTGTTGTTGAGCATCACAGTTTTACTCCTACCTCTGTCTCAGAAAAAACCAAATCACTCAAGAACTTCTCCGGTGATCATAATTTCCTCCCAAATCAGAGCAACAAGAGAGAAGCGGTGTCATCGTTTCAGAGAGAGAGCGCATCGTCGTCTGTGTAGGAGTTGTTCTAACTTCGGTAATACATAACAGATACTTTCATCCGCTGATTCCCCTCCTTCATGTTCCCCTGGAGGTACTTCTGGGGGTACAAGTGCTGCACAGGTCGGAGCAGAAGGTCCTTTTTACAGAAATAACACCTAATAATTATTTTCTGTCTTCATCGTCTTCCTCTGTGAAGCATCCAGTAACAGAACGCTGCACAGATAACCTTTACTTCTGCCGACTGTAGCGTCGGTTACAGAGTTAAACACTGAATTATATAGGTCTGGTTCGATGCTGCAGCTCTCTAAAAATAACCTGAACCGCTCTCAGCACACTTGATTCAATGGGATCCATCGCTTCGTGAGGTGAAAAGAGCGCTTTAAAGAGAAGATACGCGCTTTTTCGTTCAGATCTGTCACTTAGGTGATGGTGGTTCTGGATGAAAGCCTCCGCTGAAGGCCTGAAAGTTCAACTAAAGAGCAGAACTTTTCTCTTTACAGAGTCAAACGTCCATTTTAAGTGTAGAGAAGTGATTAAGTGAGTTCATCACTCAGCAGCTCTGCAGTTTGGAGGACCCAGGCTGTAAAAGTCAGTTTCTCTTTTGTTCTGGTTTGACGCCGTAAATCATGTTTCAGAAGAGAAGTGTTGTTATGTTTCATTTTGGGAGAAATGAGGTTGACGAGGAGACAAACATCTAACATGATTTCTTTGTGTCTCTGCAGGAACGCCACGCTGACAGTCTGATACAGAACCAGCACTACCAGGTGTGTACACACGTCACAGCTTCCTGTTTGTTTGATTGTTTGTTTGTTTGTTTGTTTATTATGTGTACAGGTGGGTTTGTGTCTGAACGGCTCCAGCGTGGATCCAACATCGAGAAACACTTTTGACAGTATTTGTTTTTCTTGCTGAGAGTTAGATGAGAAGATCAACACTACTCTCATGTCTGTATAAATAACAAGACTGTTAGCTTAGCTTAGCATGAAGGTTGGCTACAGGGGAAAGAGCTTGCTTGGCTCTCTCTTAAGGCGAAAGACTCCACGTACTGTAACAGCAGTGGTGGTTAACAACTTTCTAAAACACAACGGACCACTAGCTGCGAGATAATTCAATGTCATCATCATAACATCGGAGAGTAAAGCTGCTGTAAGTGTCGTTTTAGCTAACATCCCGTCCATTTTGCAATCTCCTCCCTCCTCTCTACGTCACCACATCAACATGCAGCCGTAATCACTTCGTGGAGCTCTCTGTCCTGATTGGATAAAGTGGGCGATGATACCAGAAAATGTATTTTCTCTTTTACTGCAGTTACCGACCAAATGCTCCACAGCTAGAGCTATTTGACACTTGTATTAATGACAAAATATCACTCACAGCAGCTTTAAAATCAACTTAGCATTAGCGAGCTAGCTACATTTTCACCTACAGTACGTGCAGCTTGCTTCAGAGGTCTCAGTGTTTCAGGAGACAAGAAGAGTCTTTTCTAGAATTTGTCATAAAAAGCTTATTATAATCAGGAGTATCTTTATTGCATTGCAGTCAAAAAAGGCAGCTGAGGCCTCGTGCTGAACATCCATTTTGATTTTTTTTTATCAGTATAAATTAATAACAGCCACGGAGAAGATTCTGGACCTGAATAATTCAAATGTGACCAAGTGAGGAAGACAGAAGAGGAATTTAAATGTTATTTGACGCCATCTTTGTTGAGTGACGAGACGTCTGAGGTGTTACTGGAGGTTTGAGAGGAGAACATGTGGTCCAGTTTAACTGGTGATCTGTGAGACAGCAGAGAGGCCACACACACACACACACACACACACACACACACACACACACACACAGCTCCCTGTTGACCCACAAACTGCCTCTGAGTGTGTGTTTGTTAGTTGTGGTGTGTTTATCCAGCTGGTCCTCTCACACTGATGACAATGTCGAATGAATGATGTGAGGGTTCAGTGTTGAGTACGTGTGTGATGACTCTTCAAATTCACGATTTGATTGGATTCAATATTCAGGTCAGATTTTAGTTCATGATAAAGATATTAACGCGATATGTGTAGAAATGTGTCAAATCAAATCTATTTTAATCTTGTTTACTGTGTTTTGTCTCTTTTTTGGCAAATGAATGACCCTCAAAATACAAATATACAAGTGTGTAGAGGTGAAGAAAGAGTCCGCAACAAAAACAAATATATTCACAAACAAAAGAGGCTGAACGTCTTCTTCCATGAACGTACACAATATCAATATTTAATTGTTTAATAAATATTAATAATAACATTTTTTGAGCACTGTCATCTGGATTTGTAATGATCAAAATATTGTTGCTTTTACGTCCTGACAGCTCGACTTTTCAATAAGGTCAAATAATATTCATCCAAAAAAGAAAGATTAAAAGAGTTTAACAACAAAAGATAGAAAATCAATTTGTTACAAAGTTCAGTTTCTCAAATCTGTCCTGAGTGAACCCTCTTTCCAAAAAAAATCAATGAAGGATCTCTGAAAAAGAAAATAAACCCAACATCTGCTAACGCTAAGCTAGCTGTGTCGTCTCTGAAGTGTCTTTTTCCAAGTAGGAGAATCACAGCGCTGCCTTTCACATGCAAATCTCATTTCAATCCATTTTTTGAATTTAGAATTGAGAAATTAAGAATTGAAAATCATTAACACCCGTGTTGTCGAGCGTTGTCGGCTAATACAGCGAATTTAAGTCAGACCAGGAGTCTCATCAGAAAGAGCTTCATGACCTTTCAAGGATGACTTTTGTAGTTTTTAGAGATGTAGATGCAGATGTTTTCTCCTCTCAGCATCAGAAGCAGAGTTTTGAAACACGCTTCATTGTTTCCTGGCGGCTGTAGCTCCGATGTCCAGCTTTGAGCGAATCAAAACGAGACGGCGCTCTCGTCTTTTTGACACCTCGGCACTGGCAGCGACTCTCCGAGCGCGGCAGCGGTGCCAGTACTTTGTGTTTGGCAGCGCTGATTGTTACTTTGATACGCGTCCATGTTCTTAAGGATTGTTGTAGGAATCTGCCCTTCGCTTTCACAGAGCGAGTGCTGTGTTTTTTTTGGCAGAGGCGGAGAGTGACAGCACGCCAGACCGTCCCGTTTGGCAGTCACAGGTGTTGACTGTGGGAGGATGCAGTGTGTGTGTGTGTGTGTGTGTGTGTGTGTGTGTGTGTTGAATCGCCACCCACTGAGCACCAAATGCTGGTGAAATTTGTCTCCGCTCTTTAAATCAATGAGGGTCGTTGGCTGATTACTTAATGAGACAATAACATTTAAATGCATCAGTTGGTGGATTTATTCTGCTTTCTGTGAGCGATCAATGACGACTGAAACCGTGAATGTAAACTCACAGGGTTTTTATTTTAAGCCCCAGATAGCTGAGATGTAGCACTTTACTGTAACTTTCCTTAAATTCCCGTCAAAGTTTCCTGGAAAGAAACACATGAATGTTTTCACAGTTGTGTCACACAGCTGGTCTCAGCCTGCCTGAGCGTAGAAGATAAGGCACATTCATGTCATCCAGCTGCCATTAAAAGACAAAAAATAAAGCAAAACAATTTTAATAATTTTGTATTTTCAGACTTTTATGTGTACAAAAATCATAAATCAGTGATTAAAATATTCACCTTGATATACAGGTGAGTAATCAGAATAGATACGAGTTAAGTAGTCAGAGTTGCTTCTTTTCCAGGCTCTTGAAATGAACTTCAACTTCACCAGAAACAAATATTTTGATTGTTGAACATGTTTCAGGCTTTTGTAGCTATTTTAAGGGAAAATTGAGCCTCATAAATCATCATAAACTATAAAGTATAAACAACACAAACGCAAATGAGACCAAACAACCAAAGATGTTTGACCTTTAGACAAGAAAAGTTGCTCAAAGCCGTTATTATAGTTTTGTATTTTTAATTTATTACATTTGGATTTTTATTGTCAATTGTGAAGAATAAGTGAATTTGTTTATTTTTCACTGCTTTAAAATGTAGCAGCAGTTTCAGGATTAGTTTGTTTTTTGGCGTGTTTTTTTATGTATATCAGATATATACAGATATATCAAGGTCAAGGTCCCAGTCTCAGTAAAAAACATGCAGTAATGCCTCCTCAATCACTGGTTTAACCAAAATGATGTCCTGTATATTTTCATATTACTTGAGTTACTGTTGTTACAGGAATATTGTTTCAATCAGGGTTTTTTTTTTCCCGAGTCTAATTCTTTACTTACTAAAATCTTTTTTTCACTCCTAGTCCTAGTTTTTGTTTATTTTTAGTTAAATCAGCTGAAAGGGACTTCAATTTGTTGTTGCTTCTGGCGCCCCCTGTGGACAAAAGCTGTTTTTATGTCTTGTCCGACCCAGATGAGTCCATATCTGATTGAGAATTATTGTAATAGTTATTTAGTTAAAAGTTTCTTGTAGTATGTTTGACTATCATAACTTTAGTTTATAACAAACCTGTTTTTAGTCTGCGTATACAGTTTGTTATTCATGTTGATCGGAGGTTTCTTGTCAGTGCGAAGCGTGATTAAAAGTAAAGCGAACACACTGAATAAACAATAAACCAGCTGAAACTGAGCGCGTTACATAACCACAGTGACATGTCTCCCAACAGGAAGTGATCCGGAGCCTGGTGAAGAGGTACGTGGCGGCCATGATACGCAGCGCCAAGACGGACGAGGGGCTGACGGAGGAGAACTTTAAGGTGGGTGATTCCAGGACGAGCAGCTGCGGACACGTCGACGGCCTGAGGTCGTTAACAATAAGTTTAACATGAATCTGCAGTGAGTCGTTTTATTAGTCTGCAGAAACATCAGCTGCACAGCGTCTGTTTATTGTGTTTGTGTTGCGGTAAACAATGCAGGTTTAATTGATACCAAAGGCAGAGCCGTGCCTGCAAAGATTTATTAAAAGATTAAAAGATTTTTAATAGCTACCACCTGCCGAGTCTCGTCTGCTGCCCAGAATCTACAGCTCCGATCAATACCAACACAGGAGAGTTACTTTGCTTTTCCCAAATCTTCTGAGCTGTAATTTATTCCAAGCTCCCGAGTCTGTTTCCCATGATGCCTCTGGAGCCCAGCCTGGGCTTTGAAGTGGAAACTTCCTTTGGGGTTTTTTTTTTTTTTTTTTTTTAATGCAAAAACAACATCAGGTGCACATCGAGCTCAATCTCCTTCACACCCGGAGAGTGTTTGTGTGCGTCGACGTGAAGGATGAGTGGTCACAACGGGCAGCGGCGTGTTTAAAATGTGTAACTAACATCAGGTGCATGTTGAAGTAAATCAGGGTTTTACTCCCTGAAGAGTGGCGCGACTGAGTGCCACATTTGGATCCCATATGGCGAGTGAAAGAGAAAAAGTGACTGTATTCTCAAAAAAGGATTCAGGTTTGCTGGGTTGTTTGGCTCGTAGCTCTCTGTGTGGACAGAGAAGCAGAGTTACAGCAGAAGTAAACAGAGTAAATGTTTCTGTAGGCATTTATGTTAATTCTCTGTAAGGCTCAAGTCAAGTTGAGTGAAACATCAGCATTATTTCCCCCAGAAGCCTGAGACGCTGGTCAACAGACTGAACATGCTGCATGTTCGGTGAAAAGTTATCTTCAGAAACACGTTTCCCTGTGAAGAAGGGAAAATACGAGGAAACAAACAGCTCTCCTCACAGACTGTGCTTGGGCTGAAAAATGAAGCCAACGTGGAAGTACCTAAAACTGCAGTTCCTTGAACGGCCACTAGAGGGGCTGGCTCCAATTGCGAGTCAATCGCCATAAGAGCTCATGTTATAATGCCTATTTTACAGCAGAAATGGACATGTTCACAGCCTGGTACAAACAACACTTCTGGTCTCTACAGCCAATTTATCCCTTCATGACGACGGTAGTTTTATACAACTCACTCATTTAAATGATATTAAAGCTCAAAGTTACGCATTATTAAGGCCGCTTTGAGTGACAGCAAGCCATGTTCGTGGTGTTCATTCATTTTGGGGAATTTAATGCAAACATCAGACACATAATGTGTCTTTCTGTGAGGTTAATCGGACTAACAGACGGGAGGGGAGGGACAGACGGCTGTGTTTTGGATTAACGAGCGACCCTGTTAGCGTTAACCGACCAAGCAGCTGGAACGAACGAGCTCTAGAGGAGCATCTGGAGCCAGGAGAGCAAAGACCTTGTTTTTTTAGACTTTGGGATTAAAACATTTTGGGGAGAACCTCTACATCCTGTGTGAAGGACACACTGTTTCTTAATGACCTCAAACTTATCTTCGACATTTCCGTAGTTCTGTGCATCGGCCAGTATTTCACCGTCACCATAACATCTGTGATGGGTTAAATATTCTTTGCTCTGATTTACTCAGTTTACATTCATACAAAACAGAGAAAAGCAGCAAAATCCTCCCATTTGAGGATATTTGGCCTAAAAGACTAATCAATTATAATCCTTATTGTTGCAGCATTAATCATAGAAAGACTGTGAATAAAGACAGATGTGTGAAATGACGCATCAATTATAACGCTGTCCTCGTCTGTTCTGTGTTAATTAAATGCTGCACCTGATTAGCTGCAGAGTGGATTTTCTTTCATTTTTATTTAGCTTTTTTTGAAAGCGCTGCAACATAATCAGACACGTATCAAGGCCGTGGCAGCAAAGCCTTTAAAGTGAATCAGGTTTAAGTGAGTGAAGCAACTTATTTAGTTATATAAAATGAGTGTTTTCCCTCGACGGACCCCTCTCTCGTTTTACACTCACTTCCTCCACTTACCCATTCTCTCTCTTTCTCTTTTTTGCCTGTCTCTTGACCTCGATCTCCCTCTCTTCACCGCCGTCCTCCCGAGTCCTTACCCTCCTCTTCACCCGCTGCCTCTACAAATTGATGTTTCACCTCCCCTCTCTCATTCAGCCGGCAGTCTCAGCTCTTCCACTTCCCCTCCTCACCCTCTTCTTCTAGTCGCTCATGTTTTCCCCCGAATATCAGATATTTATTCCTTTTAAAGCTGCAGAACAAACGTTGCAGCCTTCCTGATATAGAATTCAATTTCCTGGCACAAAAAGTCAGTTTCATTTCAAGAGGAAATTTGACTTTTTAGTCGAAGTCAAACTGGTCTTATTATATTTTAATTTTTGCAGACCAATATTGACTTTCTCTTTCTTTCTTTCTCGACCTCTGAACTCTTCAGTCTCTCATCACGTATCTAAACATGAGTTCTCTCTCTCTGTCTCTTTGCAGGAGTTGAAGCAGGACATCTCCAGTTTCCGCTACGAGGTCCTGGATCTCCTCGGGAACCGCCGTCCTCCCCGGCGACATTACTCCTCCTCCAGCGAGACGGCGAGAGAAGACGGCGGCCTGGCCTTGGAGGATGACAGCGAATCGGGTGACGGTTGTGGAGGCGGAGGCCAGAAGTCGAAGGGCGTGACCTTCATGACCCCGCTGGAGGACGACAAGCAGCCGACGCCGCAGCTCGGCGTGTCCGCGTTGGTGCGCTCCATTTCTGGAATGACCCAGATAGAAAGAGGGGGCGAGGGTGACGACAGGGAGCTGGAGGAGGGCGTCGGATGGGGGGAAGAGGAGGAGGATGAGGAGGGGAAACCAAAGAGCAACGGGCTGAAGACAACCGTCATCCCTCCGTCCTCCACCAGCGTCCTGCCCTCCCCGTCTTCATCGTTCTCCTCCTCCTTCTCCTCATCACTCGCTCGCACGAGGAGTCGCCTGCAGCGCTTCTCAGCCCCGGGAACAAAGGCAGACTCATTCAAGCGCCTCTCCTATCTGTTCTCACGCTCCAAACGCAGAGCCCCGCCCATGCCCCTCCCCTTACAGTCCCCGCCCTCCTACACCATCTCCGACGGGTTGCTCCGCCCCCTGGGGAGCCACAGCCACTCCGACTTCGGACTCAGTGACGTGACCAGAAGCGAGACTCACCTGAACGAGGTGGGCCGCTCAGTCGACATCAATAACCCCTCGTTCTCCCCGCGGAGAACGAACGGGCGGGACTCGCTCCTGGCGCTGCCCCTCCCGCCCCCGTGCCCCTGCCAATCCCTGCACTGTGCTTCCAACATGTCCGAGTCCAGCTCGCGGCTCCTGGACTCCAGCGAGGACGTTTTCCAGGGCGGAGGCGTAGGAGGAGCGGGCGAGGGCGGCGTGGACGGAGGAGGGGGAAGAGGAGGGGGGGTGGGGGTGATGGTGATGGGCGGGTGGGTGGGACCGTGCGACGATGTCATAGAGGACAGCTGTGAGGTCATAGAGGACTCCGTCACCACACAGCTATAGGAGAGACGGACGACCGAACTGTTTTTCCTTTGTTTGTTTGCAAGCGGCTGAACACATTCAGAGGGAGAGAGACAGAGAGAGAGGTGGAGGAGGGGCGGGCGTCCAACGGAGTCTGTTCCGGAACTCGGCGGGAGGAGTTCCGGAACTCAGCAGGAGGAGTTCCGGAACTCGGCGGGAGGAGTTCCGGAACTCTGCAGCGGAATTCTAGAACGCGACATTTCAAACGAACGGAGCAGATGGTTCTGGAAACACCTGGGAGGACAACAGGGATCCTGAAATGGCAGGTGTTCATCGAGACAGTTTGACATGATCAAAGGCGTCATCACAGAAGACTTTCCAAAGCGCTTTGTCCAACTTATGTTTCGAAGACAGGAAAAGTCCGATCTTCCTAAATCCATGGTTGTGTCCTATCTCATCTTGTATCTTAAGAAATCCTAACTAGAACTTTAAGTTCTCGATCATCACTCGTTCTGTCGTGTCTGTCTGTGTTTAGACGAGGCTGCCCGTGTCTACAACAACGGCTATTTAACTTCACTTGTCATTGGCTAGCTAGCTTGTTACTCAAGAAAAGATGGCGCTCTGATTTGATGAGTCAGAGGCATTAATCGTGTTGATGGAGGAGATGTCAGGGATATTCTAAGCTAATAAGCTAATGTCTGTGTTAGCCTATCTAACAGGCTAACATCACTGTTAACTTCTCCAACAGGCTAACATTGGTATTAGCTTCTCCAATAGGCTGACAACAGTATTGGCTGCTCAACAGGCTGACAACAGTGTTAGCTTTACTTAAAGCTAACGCTAAATGTCATCCTAATCTGAGTTAAGATAGAATCACAGATTTAGGAAGTTTAAATAGTGAGAGCACACTATAGCGAGTGATGTACCAAGCTAACAGGCTACCGAATGAGCTAACTAGCTAGAGAATGAGGGAGCTACCAAAGTAACCTGCTTGTGAGCTAACATAACAATGAGTTAGCTAACTAGTAAGCAAGGTACCAAACTGGCTACTGAATGAGCTAACTAGCCAGAAAGTGCGGGAGCTACCGAGGTAACCTGCTCGCAAGCTAACACAACAATGAGTTGACCAAACTGAAGGATCTAGCAAGATAACTTTAAAGTTTTCAAGTGTCTCAGTGTGTATTTTATTGGAACTAGATTTAGGATTGCACGTGAGGCCCGCTTCATTTCCTCATCAGTGTCTCTTTTCCCTCTCTTGACTTTACACTGCGATAACATCACATGAATAGAAATAGCTTCTGTAGTCTCTGGGAGTGTTTCCAGAGTTTAAAAGTTCATCGCTCAAAGAGTAACGCTCGACTCGTCAGCAGATTCATGTTTGATCATGGTCCGTGGGGAAATGTTCTCAAACTTCTGAGGATCGCTTCACGTCCAAACTGTCTTTATAAACATCGGCCTTTTCTTTTCTTTTTAAAGGAGAGTTCACATTTTTCTTCTCGTCACTGGAAGATCCAAACACGCATGATTATTACGGAAATTACAAACAGCCGAAGTGACTCTTCAGTTGCTTTCTTTCCCTTTAACCAAAACTTCTGATCTGAATCGGATTAAAAAATGGAGTCACACTCTCGTTAGACCACTGGGATTTGAATGGAACTCACTTTACCACACTTCCAAAGGAAAACTGGACCGATGGATTAACTTTCCCTTTAACTCTGGGATCGGACGGATTAAACTCTGGGATGAAACGGACCGGGACGGAACCATCGCTCTGCTGTCGATAGCCTGCACCCTCTCTCTCTGCATCAACAAGGGCCAAGGAACTTTATTTTATCCTAATAACAGTTATACTAGTAATAATAATAACGATAATAATAATAATAAGAGACTTCTAATAATAGTAATGAGGACTATTCTGGTTTCTAAAGACTGTCTTTGCTTCTATTTGAGTTGCCTCAGATATCCTGGCTTCTCGTTCAGCTCTTCCTTAATAAGTACACTTTAACCTGATGAATGAAAACATGCGGTGATATTTATTGTGAGGGAGGACGGATGATGGATGATGGATGACGGATGATGGGTGAGCGCAGGGCGGGAACAAAAAGGAAAGGACGGAAGAAAAAGGAGCGAAGGTAAGACGAGAGAGGATTTCAGAAGGGGGGGAGACGAGTCGAAGTCGAGTTTGCCTTTCTATCTGGGAAATCTATTTTAAAGGGAAATTTCACCAGAATTTCATCATGTTTTCTTTTTTTTTTCCTTCTTTTTTTCTTTTCTTTTCCTTGAAGTGGCTCGGCGCGGCGACTTCAAACGGTTGGCATGAGCAGAGGCTGTTGAATTTTACTCTGGTTAATATACGACTGTCAGCGACGAAGTAGAGAAATTATGCATGTTTGATCAAAAAAAAAAACCACAGTTACCTGCAACACACACACACACACACACACACGCACACACACACACACACTGAAGCGATCAGCTGGTGTGATGAGTAGCTGCTGGCTGAACGTTTTGCCCTTTGTGATCCCTCCTGAGTCCTCACACATTATTATAATTCGTCCTCTCCTCCTCTAGACTTTGGTTTTCCCTCCGGCCTCACCACCAGCTGTCTTGGCAGCGACGGTGGCACAAAACCCGTCATTGAATCAACATCCCTAAAATGTCACGGTGTAACCATGGAGACCCACCCTGCAATCATAATGTCACGGGGCAGAGCCGGAGAGCTGCGAGGACGCTGCCGGGCATCCTGGCATCAGTGTTCAGTGATGATGACACCCGTCTCAGTTTTCTGTCATTTTCACATTGAAACAACAACAAATGTGTCAAATTGGACGTGACGACGTGATTTGGAGACTGAAAAATGCAAATAAAATCATCCATAGTGGCCAAATTAAAAGAATAATCCATCTTGAATGATACTAGAAAAACATGGATTAAGGTTTAAACGATGCAAAGCTCCGGGCGTTCAATCAATCGATGGTTTGATCTGTTAGCTCAGCCTCACAGCGAGGTAACTGATTTCTTCACAGATCAACAGAATCAGCGTCAGTGACACACTGTAGGTGAAGTTATTACAGCTTTAGATTGAAAATCAGGATTACATGTTCAGGCAGCGAGCGTCAGGAGAAGGATGTTACACAGAGAAGGTGAATAAAGAAAGTTCGGACCCGTCCTGCTTCCCAAAACACCGACACCGTCCCCCCATGCAGCTGATATCCACTCCAGCTCAACACGACACACAGAGGCTGCAGACGGACCGGACCAGAGCCAATCAATCACACCTCATCAATTCCCCCGACACACACACACTCCTGCGCCACCAGATGTTTGAGAAGGTTTTTAAAAGTCCGCTTTCGTGCTAAATTAAAACGTCAGTGCTTCTACACCGAGGACTTTTATTTTGAAAGGGAGGAAATGAACACAGGGATGCAGACAGACGAGTATTGATTATTGAAAGGGACGGATTGATTGTTGCTGCTGGCAGCCACGGTGTGTGTGTGTGTGTGTGTGTGTCGCACACACACAGACACACACGGGACAGACAGTCAATCACTCTCATAGATCCGTATTGATTATGGCTCGGCCCTTGCAACACCCTGCAGGATGTGTGTGTGTCGCACAGGGAGTATTGATCCAGCCACAATCCATAATTCAATTCTGTTGATTGAAACTGTTTGTATCAGTGTGTGTGTGTGTGTGTGTGTGTGTGTGTGTGTGTGTGTGCGCGATGCGATAGAGAAACAATCTGAGCATCATTGGAGGCGATACGTCCTCTAAAGGCACAGATGGGATGACACACACACACAGTTTACACTTTGATAGCAAGGAAGAGAAAGACACAAGGTTCATCTCATGCATTATTCCTCAGACACACACACACACACACACACACACACACACACACACACACACACACACACAGACAGACACACACACAGACAGGCATATGAGCAGTGACCAGCTGCATGTTTGACTGTAAATAGTTTGAGGCGTCTGCAGCCTCCAGTCTGCTTTAATAACCCTGTGTGATGTCTGTAATGTGAATCACACACACACACACACACTCACACACACACACACACACACACACACAGACAGACACACACACACACACACAGCGGTAACAGCCCTGTGTGGCTTCACTCTGCCTCCAAGGCAAATGAGGACAACAGCCTTGTCCACCAGTATAGATCTTAGAAGTGTGTGTGTGTCTGTTTGTGTGTGTGTCGTTGCATCACAATCTATCAGACCACCTGCAGAGGTATACCCACACACACACACACACACACACACACACAACCACACACACAACCACAGTTACTAATTCAGATTACATGTGTGTGAGCTGACTGTATCGTCGTGTTGGTGTTGTCACAGCTACGCAAGATGGCTGCCGAGTGAGAGACCGCTCCGTTCACTTCCTGTTTCTACCGACAAAACCAGACAATACTCGACTCTGATTGGCTGCAGAGCATCAATTAAGGGCTCTTGTCCACAAGGCGTCTTTCTCAGTTGTTCCCAATGAGGAGTGAGAGAAGAGCGCACGTGTCGTGATTATTTTGTTTCAATGAGGTGATAAAAATGTGATTTACAAAACGATGTTGTGGCTACTCATCACACAGACACCTAAACATACAGAACACATGACATGATTCAGGTTCCCCTCTCACCTTCTAAAGGGATTTTGAGCTTTAAAAATGAAAACCTGTCCTTGTTTTTCTTTGTTTTTTGGGATTTCCACATGGATGAATGTATGACTGTGTTATTTTTCTAGAACCGGACGGCTAGCGCACGTTGTTGACTCTTTAATAAAGGCATCCTTAGAAAAGTGGGCTGTTTTTGGACTGGTTATTTGACTTCCATCATTTCCTGTCTCTTTAAACTGAAACTGAATAAACAGTGCCTGACCTTAAAGGACCACACAGTTTATACTGTTTTACTTTGTCTATATGTGGCGGACCCTGCCACTTTACACCTTATTTTCCTCTGAGTACAGCTTGTTTATTCACTTACGGAAAAAATAAACTTTACGTCTAAAATTTTCGTCTTTGTGTTGTGTTAGAGAGACTTTTACAAAAGTAAGCACGTCCTCTCTAGTCCAGACTGCACTTAGCTGCACTGCTAGCTGCACTGCTAGCTGAGCTAACTAGCTGACAGCAGCTACAGTTAGCAGTGACTCTAGTCAACGCTGCCCCCTGTTTGTGTGGCCAATTCTTACATACTGCACCTTTTAAAGTTCCTGTAATGCAAATCACTTCTTGAGAGTAGCTGAAACTAAACTGGGTCTAATAACCCTGATGATATTCTCCTAATAATAAGAACAGTTCCTTCTGTTATCTGTGGTTCATCACTTTTATTATAATTTCATACGAGCATAATTTCCATTTCCTCCCATCTCCGCCGTGTGTTACACAAGTTTCTTGGTGCCCGTCTCATGAACTGAACTACAGCTCCGGTTTTCATTATTAAAAGTGATTCCTCATTAAATCCTCTTCACGGGTGGACAGGTACGAGCCTCTCGCCTCACATCCGCAGCACTTTACGTCAGGAGTTATTTACTGCTGCGCTCGAGAGGGCGACCAAGAGTTTGGATGTTCTTTTAAACTTTAAACTTTTAGAGTTTATACACTAGAGAGGAGAAATCGAGCTGATTGCGATGGAAGTTTTTAGTCTTTAAAGCGACGACGGCGTCCTCCGTTGCCCCCCATCATCCAGAAGACTCCTCCCCGTACCTGCCCCAACATGTGTCGACACCAAAACACCTGCGACGCGTCCTTTAAAGCTCTCGGTGTGAATTGGCGTCGACAGAAGTCACTTCTAACAGGAGCTGCTCGCTGTGTCTGCTCCGGCTCTGCAGCTCGGGTTATTTTTAGACGCGTTGGGAGACGAGGACTCGCTCTGAGAAGCCCGACTGCCTCCTCTGACAGAGCGAGCGAGAGCAGAAATACCTGCTCACCGTGAAACTGTGAGGATGTGGTTTTTCTGACGCCAAATATAGGCTGGATCCATCTAATCAGGTCAAGTGCAGAGCATTTCCTTATGTAAGCAGAGGAGGGTTACACGTGAAACTGATCTTTACTTATTCATATGATTTTGTATATTAATGTGAGAGTGCAGCTCCTGGAGCTGTTTTTTACTGAGGTTAGGCTTCTTTATTGATGTTAGCACACAATGATATATCCACAATAGTGTTAGCTGAGCGTCTTAGCCATCATGTGCATATTTAAAACACCTTTCACATGAGTCTTATTGTAAAATGCGTCAGCTCGAGGAATTATAAAGTCAGCAGGAGACTCAGTAAGACGGTTAGATGATTAGCTAGCGAGCTACGTTTAGCAACAGATGTTATTTAAAGTAAAAGGTCACGTTTTGTTTACAGTTTACCCTCCTCATCAGACGGTTTAGGTTTTGCCTGTGAAAGCAGCTTATTACGACCCATATTTATGTTTCTTGTGAGGTGGGAACCTCTAGTGGCCGTAGTGATTATTACAGCAGCAAAGGAGGAAGTCACAAAGCAGTGGACTTTCATTGAGGCGACAGCTGTTCATGTCCAATGAGCAACCAGAAGTCAGCGGTAAGGTTACATCATGTACATAAAAGAAGGCTACAAAATGACGGTAGAGTCGAGACGGCGTGTAGCTGTCTGTACATGAACCTTTAAATGTATCGACATTTAAAGGTTCATGTACAGACAGCTACACTGCTCCAGTTATCTTTAAATGTGTCGACGCAACCGTTTTTACAGCCATTTCCAATTTATACACTCGAGTGGAAACACCAGAAATTTGACAAGAAAATGTTTTTACATTTGGCTGAGCAGGAGGAGACGAAGTGTTTGGGACAATACCTTAAAAAGTATCTATATTTAATCTCATTTTCAATAAAAAATGACACAACATTGAGGGGACACATTTATAGATTTTATTGAATGACAGCACTTCTTTAGAAACGTTCAGTCATTTTCTTTTTAAAAAAGGAGTGAAGCTGTTTTATTCAGAATAAGTATTGATATGTTCGACACCTGTGTGTCGAACAAAGCGTCGCTTTGTTCGACACACAGGTGTCAAACATATCAATACTTATCCTGAATAAAACAGTCAGATTATTATATATTCTTGTCACTGTAAGCATGATGAGGAGACGTGAAAAACAAAGATAAATGTCTTATTTCCATCATGTTTTCTCTGGTTTTGACTGCTCTCAGTTTCATCATCTACTGCACCTCCTCCCTCTTCTTCCTCTGGTTTAATGGCAGCCAACAAATGTTGACAACAGTCGACAGAAACTCGCAATAATTCACATTTTCTTCCACCAAATTTTGAAAACTTAAGTTTGCATTCTTAGCAAACAGTTTCCCGTCACAAATCTGGACTTTTATTTGATGTAAATGTCAGAAAATGTTTAGAAAGCGACTAAAGAACGAGGAGTGGGCAGAATTTCAGCGCTAATGCTTCAAACTCTGCGATGAAAAACATTAGTTGTCCGAACACAAAGCCTCCGATCCCGCTCCTGCTCCGTCCTGCCTGTTTGTCCTGGATGCTTTTAGCGATCAGGTCGCTTTCATTGTTCCAGTCGACTGTTTGTGTTTGAACCGTTAAAAGCTGCCTCTCTTTACACCGCGACGTGTCGAGGGCGAGAGAGCCGTTTCAACAAGCCGCTATATAATCTGAATGTATTATTACTTTATTCAAGGAACGGCTGAAAGGGAGAGCAGAGGAGAGGGAGATATGGAGAGATGAGAGTTTTTTAACAAAGCCCTCGCTTGCCCGTTGTGTGGGCCGCACCGCTGAATAAAACCTGCTTTCATCTCTCTCTCTCTCTCTCTACATCAACCTCCCCTCCACCAACTCAGTGTCAAGCTCTGCTATGAGACACACACTGATCTGTGTGTGTGTGTGTGTGTGTGTGTGTGTGTGTGTGTGTGTGTGTGTGTGTGCCGTGGAATGAGAAGCTGGCTGTCCTTTTGGCAGGCAGCAGTATACTGAAGCACCTCTCAGAAAAACTGGACTATTATTGAACTACTGAGAAACACTCTCATCTCACTGTGGAGCTTTATTTCCCTCTCTATCACACACACACACACACACACACACACACACATATAAATCCAGTCTAACACATTCAAACTGTATTTTAGGATGCAAACGCACATATGTTTCTCCTCTGCTGTGGATGATACGATGCGTTTGAGTTCCTCGGGGATCAGACTCCTCAAATACCTCTGATTTTTACAGGACAGAAGAGGATTAGGGCCACTGTGAAATAATGTTTTGAGTTCTGAATTTAAAAAAAGTCATGATAGTGGAGTTAAAACAAAAGAGAAAAAGTCAGATTTCTTATAAAAAAAAATGGTCAGAATTCAAAGTTTAAAGTCAGAATTTGGTGAGAAAATCAGAATTGTACAAAAAAAAAGAGTCAGGTTTCTAAAAAAATAATAGAAAAAGAGTTAAAAACTGAATTATTCGGGGAAAAAAAGTCAGAATTAAAAGTTTAAATTCAAAATTTCAGAGAAGAAAAGTCAGAATTGATAAAAAAAAAGGTAAAAATTAAGTCAAAACTCAATTTCTCTCTCTCTCTTTTACAGTGATCTTAAGTGATGAGTTGGATTATTTTCTATTCATTTAATTCAGTAAGTAAAAAAAAGAAGAAAAGCATCTGAACATAGATTAACAACAGCAGAACTTACAGAGCTTTTGTAACCCTTCAAAAGAGCCTAAAACCACGTCTGTACTGCAAACAACAGCCTCAAACTGACTTTGGGGGAGACTTTGATGGACATTTTAGATAATTTGACATTAATCTTCAGGGACCAGAACAAGTTAAATTGATCTTTTCCAGCATCAGTCTGCTGCGCTGAAGGAAAAGCCCGACTTTCTTTACTAGGAGGACTTCAAGCAGCGATTTCGTGGAGTGTAAACACATCTGAACTGAACTCCATCAGGACAGACGACACCAGCTTAACGAGAATGCACACGCCTTATCTGATAAAGACACTCCATGTAATTGACCCTGTTAATTACATTGATTTATGGAGTAGAAATCATTCATTAGCAGCCAATCAGAGATCCCCCCCGAGGAGCCGCAGACAGGTTCTCCTCGCTGGTGGAGGTGAACGAGGAGGTGACGGCTGTAACGACAGCAGAGACACAAAACAGGCTCTCTGACATCAGCTCACAGAGAAACCATCGGATCATAAGTGAGACAATCTAACGGCTGAAGAATAACGACACCATCTGTGCTCAGAGCGGGTTCGTAAACCTCGCTCTCACTGTGCCACTTCCTCTGCCATCCGAGAAAATGAAGGGTGACCGGCAATCAAGCCGCGCTGGCAGCCTGGCACCATCTCTGTCTGCTTCCACGGCTCCATTAAAGACCGAGAGAATGACCGAACTCACGACGGCAACAATGACACCAGAGTTAGTCGTCTGTTTTCACTTTAACGACTTATTTCAGACATCGAGTTCCCTTTTTAAAGCATTTGTAGCATTGTTTCTATGGTTACTTGCAGTCTAACATGGGCTAGGTTGAGATTAAAGAAGATTACACATTGAATGGACACATGAACTGTTTCTCCCTTCATCAATAATTATGTTCTTTTAAAGGGATGTGATAACTGGATAGTGTCACAGCTGTGTTCTGTATGTAGGTGACTAATTAATAAAAACTATTAATGATTCATGTCATTGTCTTGTTTAAAAGTCTATGTTGTTTCTTTTCTGTGTATTCGTGCAGACACACACACTCTCTCACGCTCGCCTCTCTGAATGTGGCGTGCAGCTGGTCAAAGGCTATTGGCTAAATAATCATGTCCGCTGACCCCAGACCAATCAAATGTCAGCACATGCGTCACCGTTGGCAACAACCGGGGCTTGACATATCACAACGCCGATGACTGTCTCTTCTGAACGGATGGTGATGCTGACACAGCTAGACACACACACACACACACACACACACACACACACACACACAGTTTGGTTTCAAATCAATGTTGCGTAATCAGTGACACTGAGCTTCAGGTGTGTGTGTGCGTGGCGCCCTCTGTTGGATGAAATGGAAAATTGCAGAACATTGCAGTCAAAGATGCTCTACAGACAGGAGGAGTTACTCATCAGCAAAAACAAGCTGTGCACATTCTGATCTGCTTGTGGAAATACTGCCTTCAACGTTTCCTTTGGTCTCCAGAAAAAAAGGATACTATATAACTTATAACAACATTATTTAAGACCCTCTCCAGCATAATTCAATATATATCAAGAGAACAACAACCTTTCCCTGATTTAAAAACAAATAATAATATAACAGTATTTAGTTGCTACAATAAGATTAGTCTGCTTGTGATTGCTCTTGTGTGTTTTTGTTTGTCTGTCTTGCAAGATTGCTGCATTGTACATGTCATATGTGTGCCTGCTTATGTATGCTGCTATTGTCTGTCCCTGCTCTGTTGTACTTTGTTCTGCTCTGCTTATTGTTGCTAATGTATTTGTCTTGCTTTTATTGTTGTTTATGTCTTTGTCCTACTTTTATCTTATCTTTTATACTGAAACTGTTGTTTTAAACCTGCGTCTTGATTTTAGGATGCCACTTTACATCTGGCCACTTTACAAAACTAGCCTCTTGGCTAATTCTGGCATATTTACAGCAATGTTCATCAATATGCACTGTCCCTGACAAATAAAATGAATAAATGAAATTCATTTCACAATCAACAACTAAAAGTACATAAAGAAATGCCACTTTTCCATCCCTCACTCCATTGTTGTTGTTATTATTATTATTATTATTATTATTATTATTATTATAGCTGTTTAAAACATTCAGTCAAAACAGGTGAAAATCAATGAGAAGTCCACTTCCTGTTTGGCTGTGCCATAAAATAGCCTCAGAGTGATACCTCTTACATTTTACAATCTTTCAGGCCCTCCTCTGCCTCTCATTGGTCCAGCCGCTGCCACTACTACCTCTCTGATTGGCCGAGAGCTCAGTGTGCGTCGCGCCCAAAGCGGAAGTGATTACATTTAGGTTTTGCAGCTGTGATGAGCCAAGGAAGGATGTGGAAACAGAGAAACAGCGGTCCTCCAGCGGCTTTTTAACCACAAAACGGGCTTTACACGCGGATAAAGAGTCAGACTGAGCCGCCGATATGATTTTAGCGGGATTCTTGACGGTTTTCTGGGTGATTTCGTCGGTCGGAGCAGCGAAGAATGGAGGGGAGGATGACTGGGTTCATCTTCCCAACAAATGTGAAGGTAAGCTAAGTGTTTGTTAGCAGGGCTCGGTTCTCTGAGCCGGTCCGAGGGGTCCACAGCAGAGGACAGGAGGGACATGGACTTTGGTTTCACTGTGTGGTGGTTTGTTGGATTAAAGCTTGTCCAGCTGTAACCAGTGTTTACACACATGTCAACAACATCCTCTGACGTTAAATGGCACAACACCAAATGTTACTCATGTGATGTTGTGTTAGTCTGAGCAGGAGCTGATTAATCCTCTCAAATCTGTTTTTATTTCTGCAATTAGCTCTGGAAAATGTAAGAAAATGATGCAACGATTGTTAATTCAGCTAATTATGCTAACAATAGCTAATATTGTTCAACAAGGAACAAAGTGAGTGACTCAAACCTTTAATTAAACCTTGAAAATGTCATATATCTATATATTAATTAACAAATAACCAACCTGTTTTAATGTATAAATAAAATTGCTAATTTTATTATTGAAATCATGATGTTTGAAGCAATAAAATATAGATGGTTGTAATAGTAATTTAAGCCTGACTGATTTTAAACATTTCTTAGGCCAATACAGAATGAGACATTTTGATTTTACACATCAGATAACGATATATCAGCTGATACTTCACATAAAGACGCATTTTTGATATTAATCCTCCAAATTATTGAACAACTATAACCAAAATATGTCCTGAGTTTGACATTTTAACCTTAAAAACACATTAATCGCTGCTTTTGCACGATTTCTAACTCATTTTAAACCCATTTCTGTTGTCCCTCCACTGTCATTCTCCTGTCTGCTAACATGTAAACCGGTGCAGATACAGTCTACAGATGCAGAAGCTCAGTTTCTCCAGTAAACACACTCTCACTTTCTCCTCCTCCTCCAGTGTGTAAGTTCGTCAGCATCGAGATGAAGTCTGCGTTTCACGAGACGGGGAAGACCAAAGAAGTGATCGACAGGAACTACCACTTCATAGACAGCAAGGGGGCGCCGCCGATCAAGTACAACAAGTCGTAAGTGTCTCATCATCTGTGGTGCTTTAAGTCACTTCACAGGAGAAACTGAACCTCCAACTCTGCTGTCTGCAGAACGAGAGTTTGCTCAGATGATTCTGGATCTTTCTCTCTCTCTCTCTCTCTCTCTCTCTCTCTCTCTCTCGCTCTCGCTCTCTCTCGCTCTCTCTCTTTCATGGGCACACACACACACACACTTGGCAGCAGGGGACAGGAACTTGGTCAGGTCTCAGTTCCTGTGGAGAAACTTATTATAGAACAGGGAAGCTGCTGCTGAGCTGAGGCTGGTGGTGGATGTGTGTTAACAGCAGCTCAGTGTCATTGAGCCTTTAACTCGTCCAAAATGTAAAACTTTTAACATGATTCAATCACTTCAATTTCAGCTACTAGCAGCAGGAGCACAACACTTCTGTGTTTTACAAAAAACAGTTATCAGGTCAGTCGATCACCTCAGCTGGCAGGTTCAAAGTTACAACAACACAAACTAACGAAACTGATCGAGGTAGCGGTGACGTTAGCAGCAGCTCCCATGTTCTGCGAGGTAAAATTGTTGTTTTTTTCAACAGAGTTTGGTGGCTTTGATCCGGGTGATGTAACGGCAGGTGTCCTGATCTCTCTCTTTCTCTGTCTTCCCCCACAGAGACCTGAGATTCATCGAGGTTGTAGAAAATGTGTGTCAGAGGCTGCTGGAGTACAGTCTGCACAAAGAGAGAACCGGCAGTAACCGCTTTGCCAAGGTCAGTGTGTGTGTGTGTGTGTGTGTGTGTGTGTGTGTGTGTGTGTGTGTTGTCAACAGATTCTGGTACTTCACTTCTTTCAGATCATTTCCTGTGTGTGTTTGGTTCAATGTCACAGCCGTTACTGTTAAGCTTCATTTGGCCTGTAAATAAGTTCCCCTGTCATATTTCACACCGTTAAAGTGACAGTAAAGTGGTTCATATTTAGATTGAGGAAGTGATCATGCAAAGCATCGCCTCTTAAAACATGACACCTGCAATACCACCATGTCCCATGATACTGTACAGCTGCATTTAGCTTTTGTAGTACTTGAAGTGTTTGTCTTTTCGGTCAACTGTCACTTTTTTACTGCATTTTGTCCAATGCAGAGAAACAGACCTGTCCGTGTGATCTCCACACTGAAACAAACTTGTATCAACTTACAGGAAGTTAGATGGCTTACAACACATGTACTGTTTGTCACACACTTGCAGCTGCTTTAAGATAAAGGCCCTCCAGTTTAGAGCAGTTTGGACATTTTTCACTTTTGCATGAGGATGAGATGCTTCATGGTACAAGTTTTCATTCTGTTTGACAGCACTGTTACGTCTGTGTGTGTGTCTGTCTGTGTGTCTGCAGGGCATGTCCGAGACGTTCTCCACCCTTCATGGTTTGGTGAATAAAGGAGTGAACGTGGTGATGGATATTCCCTACGAGCTCTGGAACGAGACTTCAGCTGAAGTGGCCGACCTTAAAAAACAGGTGCTTTCACCAAATTCACTGAAATGAAGGAAAATCCTACATCCAGTAAAATGTACAGATTTTTAAGTCGAATGGAAGGAAGAAAAAACTCTGATGATCCAACAGCTGATATCAGTAAAGCTAAAGTCAATGTCAGATTAGCACAGATTAACATATATTTGTAGCCAACAGAAGGACACGATAACTCGCCAAAACGATGCATCAAACTCTCCTGGAAGAAAACAGGAAAGTTTTTAGTCGTCACCTGTTTTCACAAATGGAAAATGAAAGTAACTTGAAAAGATCATCCTGGTAAAACTGTGTTTTTTACTTGGCAGAACTTTTTTTCCTGCCTGTTCACAAATGGAAAGAAGCAATAAAGGCACTCTGTGATTCCTCTGTAGTTGTATCATCGTAGTGGTAGCAGGGGGTCACTTTTTCTATCTGTTCTGGAAACAAATGAGTAACAGAGCTTCTGTAGTTTGTCAATTAAAACCAATTTAAATCACAACTTTTATGTTTACTTAAAAAAACTCACAATTACAAAGAAAAACTGTGCAAAATGTATTATAAACAGGATTTTAACTGCAGAACCTAAAAACATAAATCTCTATATATTTTCTAAATTCTTTCCCGTCTTTTTCTTGGAGTTGATTTTGTGAACATGCAATAACAAAAAACTCACAAAACCATTTCATCAGTGTGACACGTTGGTGGAGCAGTATGAGGACGTGATCGAGGACTGGTACAAAGGGAACCAGGAAGAAGACCTGACCATGTATCTGTGTGACAAACATGTTCTCAAAGGACAGGACAAAGGTAACACACACACACACACACCTTTTTCATTTTGCCTTCATCTTTCCCATCTTTCGGCCCTTCACCCTTCATTTCCTCCCTTTCCTCTCTGCTTTCCTGTGTCCAGCCTGCCTGAGTGAGGACTGGACTCCACAGAAGCACAAGAAGGGAGACCAGGCCGCCATCGCGGAGGACAAGAAGAAGAAGAAAAAGAAGAAGGGAGGGAAGAAGGGAAAGGGAGAGGAGGGAGGAGACGGCAGCTCGGAGGGAGAGAAGGCGACCAAGAAGAAGAAGGAGAAGAAGGTGAAGAAGAAGAAAAAGAGCAAAGCTCCGGTGGAGAAGACGGACGGAGGGGCGTCGTCGGACGAGGAGATCCAGCCACAGCTGCCTCTGTCTGGGCAGAAGACGGAGCTGTGAGCCCTGGTTCCTGTCTGGACCTCCGGAACAGAAGTAAACTTAGTAAAAGCAGCTTCTTTCTTCAACTGTTCGAGTCTCTGAATCTGGTACTGTTACATGCAGTCTTTAAAGTCTCTGTTTCAGATTCTGCCCCAGCTGTTAACGGGCTCGGGTTTTTTAAATTGAGGTTTCGCTTCCCAGTTAAGTCCATTTCATTCCAACAAAGTGTTATTTTTGTGTTTTCGGCAGTGGTTTCTATCGGTTATGATACATTATACAAGTTCCTAAAAAACAGCAGTGCTGAAAGGATTTATCATTCGATCAACTAAATGACACAATATTATTATTATATTTATCTGGTTTATATGATTGTAGATCTACAACTACACCAATTATCACAACTGATGAATTGTTCAGTCTATAAAATGTGAAAGATTGGAGGAAAAATGCTCATTTTCATTTCCCAGAATCCAAAGTGCTTCTTTTTTTCTGAGTTGAATAATCGATTAGTCGATTTGTAGATTGAAAGAAAAATAATTGCCAACTTTTTTGATAATCGATGAATCGTTTCAGTCATTTTTTAAGCAAAAATGTCAAATATTTTCTGGTTCCAGCTTCTTAAATGTGAGGATTTGCTGCTTTTCTTGGTCATTGCTGACAGTAAATGAAGAGTCTTTGGGTTTTGGACTGTTAGTTTGACAAAAGAAACAACGTGAAGAACTCACTTGTGTCTCTGGGAAACTGTGATGAGCGTTTTCCACAGTTTTTTGGGCATTTTACTGACTAAATGATGAATCGTGAAAATATTTGGCAGATAAATCAACAATGAAAATAATCATTGGCTGCAACCCTACAATCCTATAAACCAGAGAACTACAGCAAAGCATCACGTTTGTGAAGCTCAAAATATACATTTTATTTTTGCTTTACAATTGTCAAACAGTTAATCAGCTCTACATGATTGAAATGAATCGTCTTTGAGTTTTGGACCGATGGTCTGACAACGAAAAGGTTGATCTCAAGACGTTGCTGCTGGAAACGTGTGATGGGAATATTTCCATTGACATTTTACCAACTAAATAATTTATCACTTGATTGAAGTTGTAGTCTTGAACAAACCAACACTGGATTCATCTCTGTTGGACAATTTTAACGACCACAAATCAGTGCACTGAGGTTATTTTGGAGAAATTGATGCTTAAGGGAAACTTTCTTTCTTTCTTTCTTTCTTTCTTTCTTTCTGTTGAATGTAGATTTGCAGCTTCATACTGTATCACCTCTTAATGTGAATGTGTGTGTTTGTTATCATTTCTGCTGTTTTGTATTTACTGAAATATTGATTCCATCTGAAAACTGAGACTTTTAAATAATTTGATTTGAGTTAATTTATTTTTTCTACCTTTTGTGAATGCTCCTATTGTGTTGCCTGACATGTTTACGACTCTACCTGTATATAAAACATAAATTGTAATATGTCAAAAATGTTTTATATCAGTAAAGGAAACCAGACCAGATAATTGCATCTTCCCTGTTTCCTGTTCAAGTCTCAGATTCAGTGAAATTCCCCTTTAATGAGTAAATGCAACATGAGGTACCTTTATTTTTTAAATGTCACTGATTTGTGTTTCTGTAATTGTTTAATTTTTATAATTATCCTTTTATTGTTTTTGTCTGTCTGTGTGCAGGTGTGCTGTACAAAAGCTGCTATTTAAGGTGTGTGTGTGTTTCTGTGTGTGCTTGTTGACTCCCGAGCTGATGATGAAGGTTTGTGCGTGTGTGTGTGTTTTTTGCATCTCTGTGTGTGTGTTTTTACAGATTTTTATTCTGAAGTAAAATGCTGGCTGTGTTGTATTGGAGATGCTTTTTGAAACCGTGAGCAGACACATCAGTGGATCAATAAACACAGGTTGGAAAACTCTGTGAAAGCAGCGCTGACGACTGATCATTTCCAGGTTTGAAGCGTCGACTACAGTCTCAAAGTGCCTCACAACAGCTACATTATCAAAAAAAGGGGAAATAACAGCAATCATCTGCAGCCAACTTGTGGGTGAAATGTAGACTGTAGGCCACTAGAGGGAGGCAGAGTTACAGACTTGCAACACAGTTCATTTTTAGCAGTAGGCTGTAAAAAAACTAAATAAATAACCTTTTATGTTTTTTAAGCCTCAAATCTCAGCCTATCATTGTTCAGATAAGTTTGTTCAATCAGAAACGTGCATCCAGTGCCTGAAGGGAAAAACAGAAGTAAAAAAATATATATAACTTTTAAGAAAAAGCTTTTATTGATAAAAATGTAGCACACTTTATTATTTTAACACACCGGCTTTGCAGTTTACCAGTCAGGGCCTTGGATATCATGGAGGACACGGAGGCCAATTAAGGAGTTTATACTAATTTAGGGAAGAATTTATATTCTACAATTATTATTTAAGTTAGTCTATAAAACAAGGCTTGCCATTAATCCCCCCACTTGGTTAGTCGTCGTGCTAAGCTAAGCCTTTGTTTGAACTTATTAACGCGTTATATTAAAGAAATTATACTGAAATACTGTTTTTTGCGGTTAAATCCGCAACTGTCAACTGCGATAATAGGCTAGCTGTTCCTCTTCTGCTTCGAGTCGTTATGCTAAGCTAGGCTAATTGCCTCCCAGCTCCACTATTTTACAGAGTTTGGTTGTTAGCTAGCTACAGCTGAAAAGGTTTCAGCTAGCGTTGTAAACATTTGGCTGAAACTGTTTTTATCAACAAGAACACATTAAATTATAAAATACTAATAAAACGCCGTTTTTATGGCTTTTAGCGGGAAACCGTTTGCTAACCGCGTCCAGCTAGAGCTAAAATGTCGCCGTAGCAACCGTAACTAGGGGGCGGGGCGTATCGAAGGGTCAAAGGAAGGTCAGCGGTTATCTGTCAATCATCGAACAGCGTCGCGGAGAGGAAGAACGTCCTGAAGCTAGGCTAGCTAGGTAGCTAACGTGGCTAGGCTAGCTAGGTAGCTAACGTGGCTAGGCTAGCTAGGTAGCTAACGTGGCTAGCCGCCGATTAGCCTGGTGGACGAGCTGCTGGTTTTACTGGGACGACTGGAGACACGTGCTGAAACCATCAAAGGTAAGCTGTTTAAACTTTTACTTTCCTTATGAACACTACAGCTGACATGAATATTTAGACTTTAGCTTCAGTTAAAGTAGAAATACCACAGTGTGCTGTCAAAATACTGAAGTAAAGGTCATTTAAAGCAGTATTCAAGTTATAAAATATACTTATTAAAGTATCAAGGAATCAATACATCTATTTTCATTTACAACAGCGAGTAACACAATAAAATATTACCTGTAAAAGTATGTGAAACATCTATGATATCACTGGTCTGGTAAAGCTGGGCCTAACTTCATCTACTGTTTAATAATAATATCTCACAGTTTATTATTTGATCAGCTTTATATTCTGAATCTGCAGTTAAACTACAAAGCTGTTAATGTAGTGGATTAAAAAGTTCAGTATTTGCCACCAAAATGTAGCAGAGATGAAGTATTGAGTACCATAAAATGGATTTAACTCGTAAAAATACCTCAAAATTGAACTGAAAGGCCGAACTTAATGAGTAAATGTACTTAGTTACGTTCCAGCTTTACAATTAGTCGGTTAGTTAATCAAGTATTCATCAGGCTGAAGTGTTAAACTCTCTCTGGCTTCTCAAATGTGATGATTTGCTGTGTTTCTGTTTCTATTTTCCTGCAAACTGAATATTTTGGTGTTTCTCGATTGTTCGTCAGACAGAAAATGCAGCTGAAGATGAAACCTGGTGCTTTGGGAAATTGTGATAATTTTTTATTCGCAATTTTTTTAAAATTCTGTTGAATCAATCGATTTAAATAATTGGTAAATAACCAGCAGATGAATGTGGGAGGCTTGTGTGTCTGCGACCCTGACTCCAGTGGGCGTGTTGATGTCGCTGCACCTGGCAGGTGTGTGTCAGCTTGTTGTCATTGGGCCTCCGTATCAGGCTGTGATGTGTTGACGCAGGTAGATTTAGATGCAGTGTTTCGGGGCCCCGGCTCTCACCCTTTGTGTTGTCGCATGTTGTTTGAGTAACAAATAGTGCTCTGATTGGTGTTTTTATGTTCTCATGTTCCAGTCTGGTTCCTTAAATTTTAAATATAGATGCACCAATTGCAATTGTCCTGGCTGAGTTGAGTTTTCCTTCCAAGAACTATAATCGACACACACACTTGTATCTTTAATAATAAATATTTTCTCCAAAAACTGCACCTGGTTTACAGGACCTGTTTGTAATTGTGACCGGCACAGACTCAGACATATCTGAAAATATAAGTTGACACATTAATGGCAATGAAAGAAAGAAAGAAACATGTCTGCCATGAAAAAGCTCTATTAGAGATATATTTGTATAATTCATGAGCACAAATCAGTAAGTTTCACCCTCAAATTCTGTTATTTGCTTCTTTGGAATAATAATTTGAGAGCGTGAATTAAAAGAAAAGTAAACAAAATCTTCTTTGCCTGATGTTGGAGATGCTGAGGGTGATGTAGGTGATGCTGAGGGTGATGTAACACGCACACCTTGACCATCTGAGCAGAGCAGGTAGTTCCCTGCGGTACCTCAGTGAACCTGTAGGTGTCACCCCGTCACTGAGCGTAGCAGCAGTTTTAGTTTCACCTTCCACTGAACTGACCAACAGACAAATCCACTTAAGCTGGGACAAAATGAAATGGCCTCTGTGTGTGTGTGTGTGTGTGTGTGTGTGTGTGTGTGTGTGTGTGTGTGTGTGTGTGTGTGTCTAAAGTTGATTCAATCCATCAGCCGTTTTCTCCTTTAAACAATCAAATCGACACACTCTGTTATACGTCTGAGTGAGTGTGTGTGTGTGTGTGTGTGTGTGTGTTTCATGGTCGTGGCTGTGACACCAGTAAAATGTGTGTGTGTGTTCATGTAGTCAGTTGAGTAACGTTAATCCATCTTTAAAATGTGTATTTTGTCGGAATATGTATGTGTGTGTGTGAGCACAGATAAAGTGTGTGTGTGTGTGTGTGTGTGAGCACAGATAAAGTGTGTGTGTGTGTGTGTGTGTGTGTGAGGTGTTAGATGTGTTTATTTGTTGAATAATTCACAGCTGGGTGTTTATAGAAGACTCTGTGGCCTCAGAGCTCCAATAACACAGGACAAATATTGTGACACACACACACACGTACACACACACACACTCACGTACACACACACACACTCACGTACACACACACACGTACACACACATTCTCTCTTTATCAGCCATTCCAGGGTTGACAGTTTATTTGGACACTGTGGACGGTGGAAATGGAATGTACCAAGTGTGGACAAGCACACACACACACATAGACACACATAGACACACACACACACACATAGACACACATACACACACATACACACACACGCACACACACACACGTTTATGTTACCTATAGAGAGCCCTCAGTGGTCTCATATGTTACATATCTTTATCTCTTTCCATCCCTGTGAGGACACTAGCTTCTCTCTCTCTCTCTGTCACACACAGACAGACACACACACACAGACACACACACACACAGACACAGACACACACAGACACACACACACACACAGCGGCAGTGTTGTGGCCGGTGGCTGGTTGGTGATGGAACAGAGAGAAACAGTCTCCTCTAATCTGGAGAAAATGAAACAGACGTTTGAATGGAAATATTGATTCTTCCTCCCATTTCAATCTTCATCTGGTATTATCTGTCCCACCGCTGTGTGTGTGTGTGTGTGTGTGTGTGTGTGTGTGTGTGTGTGTGTGTGTGTGTGTGTGTGTGTGTGTGTGTGTGTGTGGTATACAAGCTCACCTTTCTTTCTGTCTCTCACACGCCCTCTGAAATGATTTTCTGTCCCGTGGAACAAGTACACAGTAACTAGTAAATTTCATATATATATATATATATATATATATATATATATATATATATATATATATATATATATATATATATATATATATATATATACACACAACTTTAAAATGCCACAGACCTGGTGTGTCTCCACGTAGTGAAGTGTACTGAGGAGAGAGGGGGGTGAACCTGACTGTATAAACAGCTACATGACAGTTCAAGTTATCTGCAGAGGCGCCACAGTGAAAACTAATCAGAAAACACTTTAGGCCTGTCGCCTTTATCGCAGATCGAGATAAAAGAATAGGATTAGTTTAACGTGGTGATTGTCCATTATCAGGATAACGGTGAATATCCTAACAAGTGCTTCGTCTGGCTCCATAACATACAGTCCTGTGTTGATACCCATCCTACAATCCCAAAGAGTTGAGAGTGAGACTCAAAAATCAACTTTTCTTCCAAATAGGACCTAAAATTACTGATTACCTTACTTAAGATTATTTGTTTTTCACTAAAATCTTACGTCTTAATCTAAATGTAAGGTAAAGGGATGCTAGTATGTTTTAGAGACATTTAAAGAGTCAGTTATCTTAAAGCTGCGTTATTAATAAATGTTATTAGAGGTCATGTATACTAGATTTAAAATTAAAACTGTTGCTCATAGTTATGAACCTACAGGTGATAATCTCCTGACTACACAGCTCCACTCAGCTGTATGAACTTTATACCATCCTATAGCTCATTGTTTGGGTTTTACAGCTCACATGTTACACTTTGGCCGGACAAACAAAGAATCTTGCTCTATTTATTTAATAATTTCTGTAACAATAGTTAATGAACCAGTGAGTGCTTCCATTAATTTATGTGGAATGAAAATATTTACAGACGACACATTGAAGCTGGAGGTTTGACAGATTTATTGCACAAAAATGTCAGCTGTTTGAGATGACAACAGTGCTTGATATAATATATAAAGTAGGAGTTAGCAATTCTTGATTGTTGAGTCATGAGTCAACAATAAACAATAGTGTCTCTGACTGAGCCACCAACCCAGAGCTTGACGACCTGCGAATGAGACTCAACCATAAACCATCTTTGTACAGAATCACTCACCCCGACTTTAATAATATATATCCACGCTGTAGATCTTTAGGGGGCTCCAGTTTGGTTAGCAATGACTGTAAGCGCCATCCCTGCTGCCCCTCCAATGGCAGATGCAGCTGCAGTGGCAGCTGCCGACACACCAGCTGCACCTACAGCAGGGTTACACAGGTCTTATATCAAGGTATGCTCTCAAGCCAAAGGACTAAAGGAAACAGTAGCACCAATATACACATTAGCGTCATTGTATTGTACTGAAACACTTTATCGTAAACCAAAAACTATAAATCCGTGAACACAATATGAAGTTGTTTACGTATAGTGCACATACTGACCCTGTGATTACTGCAGCAATGATCCTCTCACCATTTAAAGACAAACGTTAAAGAAGATTACATTTAAAAAACAAAGAAATTGCTTTTACCGACTGACTGCAACACAGCCACTGCACTTCCTGCTGCCACTCCTCCTCCACTGGCAACTGCAGTCGATGCCATCCAGCCTGCAGCATAGGAGCCTGCTGCTATTCCAGCTTTAGTGAAACCTATTCCAGCCAGAGCAGCAGGAGCCACGACCAGAGCACCTACTGCACACGGACAAGAGGAAACTTACTTTCTAATGATACTGTAATCATTTGTTAGCCCACGTCATAATAAATCATGCAAGTTTAGCAGGTACCTGGCTTCTCTACATTAAAATACATTGAAATGAATTGAAAAGCAAACACAGGTAAAGGTTATTCAAAGACTTACATCCTCCTACTCCTGCTCCAATTGCAGCAACTGTCCCTGAAACAAGAGATGGAAATAGAATCAAGATTTACAGCTGCTCTGGTTTAATCAAACACATTTAATATGGTTACTATCATTACTGCATTTAAGGAAAACGTATAAGTAGAAGTATCAGTAGTTTCAAATTAAGAAATGTGTCGGTATTGTCAGAGGAAAAGAGATACTTACAGAAAGCCATGTCTTTACCGGACTGATGAGGAAATGGTCTGTGCTGAGCTTTATATACTGTGGGTGAGGTTTCATTTTTGGGGAAATGAAACCTAACTTTGAATCTGAGAGTAGGAGGTACATCCTCATATTTGATTTGGCATTTGTTTTTGTTTGTTGTGTTTTGCAAGACCTTTTGGACACATTTCAATACTGTATCAACTTTTCTGCATTTTCCAAGTTTTTTTGTATGTGCAAATGGAAAATATGCATAAAAACTAGGGCCCGGTTGATGCATCTGTCAACAGATCAATATTAGCTTAGATATATCATTTGTGTATCAGATATGAGGACTCATGAAAACCACAAAAACTGCTCAGGAACGGCCCGAGGAACCTGATAAAAGAGCTCAAGGCATTGACCTGGTCTCCAAATTCCCCAGATCCCGGTCTGATGGAGTATCTGTGGGACATGCCTGGAAAAGTCCAATCAATCGAGGCCTCCAGAGGTCCTGTGTCCGTTCTTCAATGGGTCAGAGCCAAGTACGATCCATGGTGGATGGATGGTTGATGCTTGATATAAAGAGAATATTAGCTGTTGTATCAGTATTGGATAATATCGTTTTTGGCATCAACCCCAAAAAATCCAGTATCGTCAGACTCTGATATAAACGGTAGGGCGGATAATTACATATGAAAACATTCATAGGTAATATTTCTGACTTTATATAACACTCAGTTCTGTCACAACCGTTATCTTGGATGTTAACGTACCGACCGCTTCAATCTTATTCACATCAACACTTCAGAGCTGTAGCAACAAAATGTCATCCTGCTCCTGAGCGTCGTCTGAATGTGACGACAAGGAAGAAGACGGTGAAGGAAAAACGAGGAAGTGATGGAAATTATAAGAGTGGGAACGTTTGAGAGGGTAAAATGCAGAAGAAGAAGACGTGTGTGTGTGTGTGTTGAGGAAAAAGAGGGGATTTTCTAACCCTTGATGACCTGGAAAAACAAACACCATCATGTCTGGAGCTGTAGAGGTTAAGATTAAATCTTTCTGCGTTAACTGTAATCCATTTTCCTCTATTTTGTTTGGCGGCGGTGTGTTTTGTTTCCATGTCGCTCAGGTTAAACAACAGACAATCTGCACTGCTGTTTGTCCAAAACCTCAGTGTGAACCTTGAGCTGACCTCAAACACTCCATTACTCTGATCCGGAGAGAAAGAGATGGACAGAAAAATGAAAGGAAAGGAAGGCAGAGAAAGAGGCAAACAGAAAGAGAAAATGAGGCGAACGCTTAATATCCATCAGTTAGTCTTCTCTCTCGTCTCTGAGTGGACAGCCTCGGCGCTCCAATTCATCTTCGTTCTCCTCACAGCGGTGTGTTCAGGGAAGGTCAAAACCCGGAAAATAGGCTACACACCAGGCATTTTGTCACCAGACACCCTTCACCTGCCTCCCATCACCAAGGAGCCGCACACAACTGGGACACAGCCGCAGCCAAAAATACATCAGGTGGAGCGCAGCAGCAACACTGCATGCATTCGCACCGCATTCGTTCTGCATTTACGCCGCATTTGTTGTCCTTTCGGAGGAAGCGAAGGACCGGAACGAGGTGACATTTTGTTGCTTTGCAGTTTGGAGGATCGTACTGAATTACTGTGTTTGTCCAGATGTGTAGCAGAGCTGAAGACACATCCGTCTCCTTCAGATTTGCGTCCCTGTTCATCTGAGAGGAAGTTTATCAGAACTTTTCCCAGACAGACAGATTCATCAGCATCTTGTTTAGCCAATTAGCAGCTGTGTTTAAAGGGGCAGTAATGACTGAAAGCTTGACTTCACGTGCTGCAGGGTAGTGAGAAGTTTGAATATTTTGTTTATTTGGTGGGCATGTGGCTTTTTAGTCATCGTAACCCACCATGATATTAAATTATACATGTTCTTGGTGAATAGGCAATGCAAAGATGACAACCAACCAGTGCTGGAAGTTTATTTACTTTTTCAGAGATCCTTTATTGATTTGATTCTGAAGAGGGTTTACTCTGTGTTCAAACTGTAGTTCTATCTTTTGTTTTTTAACCTTCAATCCCTGAAGGCTGGTCTTTTTTTGTTGAACTTTATTTTTGGTGATTATTATTTGGACTTAACCCTGACCTGTGAAAAGCCACCAGGATAAAGGCAAGCTGTTGTTTTGCCATCTAGTGACTCTAGTGACAGTTTGCCAGTTGAATGGTTAAATAGTATTATTACATTCTAGATAAATGATCATAATTTTACCGTATGGCCTTATTGAAACACATTAAAAAGGTCGGTTATATCACACTTGATACCATGAAGCCTCCTTCGTATTAACAAAGAATTTAAGAATGAAACCAATGATCTGTTGATCTTTACAAATCAAGACTTGAAAGTCTTGTAACAGCACAGAAGTCAGTGGAAGTGAATATATCATCACAGTGTTGATAAAGATTATACTGTTACACAAAAAGTATACACATAATGGCTTTACAGAAACAGCCATTACCATCATGATGAACAGCAACAAGCAAACTAAAATTCAAGGATAAAACATTCTGATAGAGATGATTTTACACTTTGTAGAGAAGCAGAAGTTATAAATATCGGAGCTTCAGATAGAAATCTGACCTCATGCGGCTCCTCCTGAGCAGATTTTATCTCACAGCAGAAAAATAAAACAGCCCGTGTCGTCGTTGGAAGCAGTAAACGGAGCGTCAGGTCAAATTTCCAGCCCGACCCTGAGCCTCCAGCCCCACGGGGATGATACAGCAACGACACTAATGGCAGGCTACATGGCATTTAGAGCAGAAAGGTGTGACATGCAAGCCTTCACACTTACTGTCTGTCCGTCTCACACACATTTGCATACACACACACACACTCACACACTCCTCAGGGCCTGCCATTAATAACAGCTGACCTTTGCACGTTTAGGCTGTGAAATGATAGTAAAGCAGACCTGAGGACGGCATATCGCACTTCCCTTCATGTCTCATCGCTTCATCCCTCCATCTCTCTCCCTCTCTGTGACTCATCCCTCCATCTATCTGTCCGTCCATCAGCCCTTCCCTGTGGAGACGTCGTTTGCTATTCCTGCATCACTGTCGATCTCTGGTACAGTTTGGTCCTAACGAAGCAGGAGCCTGTAACCTTTTTATAACCTCACATAAACAAGGAAAGAAAACTTTGGGAGAAAACCGTTTGTTGTCGGAGCAAACACAGCAATTCATAAGTGCTGAAA
This sequence comes from Pagrus major, assembly GCF_040436345.1. NCBI lineage: Eukaryota > Metazoa > Chordata > Actinopteri > Spariformes > Sparidae > Pagrus > Pagrus major. The sequence goes on from NC_133224.1 coordinate 3,418,676, forward strand.
CTATTGCGTAGTTGATTCATTTATAAGTAAATCAACAGAGAAATAATCACCAACAATATCAGTCAAGGAAAAACATCCAAAAATGAATTGGATGCAGTTTCTCAAATGAGACTGTAAATCACATTTTTAAACCTTTTTAAACATTTACAATTTGGCTCAAAAATGAATCAACTAATTGAAAATACAAACCACAGATAAACTTTAAGTGGAAATAATTAGTTGCAGTCCTTTCAGCAAAAAGCATGAGCAACAGCTGAAATGGAAATCAACTAAATACAAGCTTCGATACAACATCTTGAAAAATATAAATATTTTATGATACCACGGGGAAAAATTGAGACGACATTGAGGGAATACAATTTTAGATTGTCATTAAAAGATATATATATAACATTACAACGAGGTTCGACTTTTCTTTTCCTGGCTCTTGGATCTCTACAACATCCAGGACCACAAAGGAAATTAGTTCTGTGACATAAATAAGATATACAAAACTAAATTATACCTTAAATTAGAAGATATTGTCAACAGCCGTAAAAAAAAAAAAAAATTAATAAATCATTTTCACAATGTTTTCAGGAATACAACTTCTTATAAATCAGGCTGTGAGTGATCTATGAACAAACCCGTCTGTGTAAACCTTCAGAATATAGATAGGAATGAAACTGAAAGGTCTGGTGTATGTTAGTGCTGCTTAAATATGCAGTTTTTACAGTAGTAAAATGTGGCTTTCTCTTTCGGTCACTCCATAAATCAGAAATCACTGTCAACAGCCATTAAAAAAACTATTTTGTCCATGTTTTTAGGAATAAAATGTTCTATAAATCAGGCTGTGAATGATATATGACCAAAAATATATACAAGAATACAACTGGAGAGTTTGGTGTATGTACAAAACAGCAATCAAAAACATTTTTAGACAAAAATGGGAACTAGGGTAAACATTTAATTAATAGATATTACCAGGAAACTCCTCTGGTTGGTTACTCACATTAAGACAATAATTTTTTGTGTTCCAATTTTTTAAAATATTTTATGTTTTAAATATGTAAAATGAGGCTGATTAAATGCACCTAAGGCCTAAATATGCATTTCTAAAATTTTCTTTCCACTAGTCTGAAAGAAAACATGTTATGGCAGCAAAATATCCCAAAATCTAAATTATTTTTATCATCAGTTATTTTACTTTCCATATATTTGGCAGTGAACTTGAGGCTTCAGGTTCTTTGAACCCAGACGACTCCACTTTTCTGCCTCTTCTTGGCCTCGGTGTTTGTGCCGTCTGCACTGATGGAGCATCAAGTATTTCTGCCCTCTATACCAAATTAACAGATCTGTGATGCCACCTTGTACTCCACACCCTTGAACTACAAGGTGATGTGATGTTCCCCTCTATCAAGCTAACTTAAAACAGCGCGCTCGAGCTAGATTTGGTTATCGAGTCCTCAGCTTGTGCCCATGATGGCCGCCACTTGATGAGATCCTCCCTAAATAATTAGACATGTGTGCAAGAAGTTTTTTGTCCAAAGTCGAGCAGCTCTAACTTCCTGTGAAAACTCTTCCTTTCAACTAAATTCAAAGTGTTTTTTTCTTGGCATGAAAGTTGAAAGAAAAGCGGCTCGGCCAAACTCTGCTTACTTTTCTCTTTCTTCCTCAGTCGAAGTGAAAGCTTTATCCGGATGAAAGGCGAACACAAAACAAAAAATAAATAACTGCCAGATTCGTTTCTCTCAGTTCAGTCGAGCCATTTCCGTCTTCCTCTCGGTCCCTTTCCTTCCAGAGAGGTCGACGGACGACAGGAGAGTTTTCTCTTCTGTCTCCCGTCTCCCTCCATCTGCTTTTCGCATTGTCGCGGCCGAACCAGAACGCAAACCAAATTTAAAATGTAAGAGACGACCGGCTGCTATCTTTGTAAAGGTCAACGAGCGAACCGAGGCCGCCCAGCTAAAACAACACACACACACACACACACACACACACACTGAATCCCCATGGATCCAAACCCTCCTCACCAGCCCTCATTCCCCTTTTTACAGTTATTTTAATTCCTCCGTCCATCCTTTCTCTTTTTCTTTCTCACGTTCTCGCTCTCTGCCTCCACCTCTCTCTCTCTCTCTCTCTCTCTCTCTCTCTCTCTCTCTCTCTCTCTCTCTCTCTCTCTCTCTCTCTCTCTCTCTCTCTCTCTCTCTCTCGTCAAGCGCTCATCCCGCCTGCCAAGCTCCTCGTCGTCTGTTTGGAAACGAAAAAAAAAAAAAAACTGTTTCTAATTTGGTATCAATCTGAAGAGTCCAGTTCTGTCATTACCCTGTGTGTGTGAGAGTGTGTGTGTGTGGCTTTCTCCTTTTATTCCCATGATACCATATGGGCCACACACACGCACACACACGCACACACACACACACACAAACACACACAAACACGTTCCCACCCCCAGAATCACATCTGACAGAAATAGTTGTCCCGACATTTTGGCTGATGATATTCACATCCTGTTGTCCATGTTTACATCAGTGTCAGTGTTTATCTGTCTCTATCTGTCTGTGATGGCCCGAAAATGAGCCGCTTCATTATTTTTTGGCGCTGTCATTATTTATCACGGTCCGTCCATTCATCATCCAAATAGTTTAATTGCACTTGAACATTGTAAATTGGGAGAAAACTGCCTTGATGTCGTATTTAAAGCTGCACGAGGACTTTGAATCCTCGGCCGTGTTGGCTTCAGGTTTAGCTCTGTTTGTCTGAAGACTTCTCTACATGCCATATGTTGTTTCAGGATCCCATAGACTAATTAGAAATGCCAGTTTTGATAACAGATTATATGTGTAATTAGTTTTTATCCACATTAGATTCATGGCTCTAGGGATGGCAGTGTCGGTCAGTCCACTGCTACATCTTTTGGGCATTCATGGTCACCAGAGGATAAACTCAGGCTTTGATAATCCCCCGACTTGTCTTGACTTGACTTTTCCTCTCGCACCTTACGTTGCGAGGCAGCTGTTTTTTTGCAGGATCATAATCTTGCGATCTCCAGAATCCATCACACCAGGCATCAAGCTTTGCGCTTGTGTCGTAGTAGCTACAGTCGTGGTTTAGATATGACTGTTCGTCTGGAAACAACAATGGTGGCTTCTCAAGAGTTTGTAGCTGCTGCAGCATCAGTTATATCAGAGTTTATTTCTTTTAAAGAAGAGCAGCTGAAGACCTTTCTCTTTTTCTCTTCTCTCAGCAGGCTTTAGAAAGAGTTTGATTTACCAACTGGCTCCTCTCTCTCATTGTTGGCTTGATAGTTTGAAGTTAGACGGTGATAGACAGAGTCGACAATAACTATAACATCATAACTTTGGGGTCACGATACATGAATGTTCAATATTCGCTCTCATTCTAAGCTCTAGTTTTGCCTCCACCGGCTCGTTAGCTGCCAGATATTTGCTTGTTGGCTGGTTCCTTGGTCGGTCGATGTTCAGGAGAGCGGCGCTCAGATTTCCCAGCTCTTGGTGGGATGTGAAGGCAGCCTGAGGGTCACATCCTCCTCTGCTCCTCATGTTCTCTGTGCTGCTGCTGTCCATTTGTCCTCTATGGAGATAAACTGTTGTTTACACTGCAGGCCACATAGGAAGTCAACCATGGCAAGAGGAACCCGTCTGTGCACCCTGATGGTGTGTGTGTGTGTGTGTGTGTGTGTGTGTGTGTGTGTGTGTGTGTGTCTTCATTTGGTCCTCATAACAATAGGAAAATGATGACCCATGGTTGATTTTGCTTGTAGAAAAAAGAAAATGAATAATGCTAATTGTGTGTGTGTGTGTGTGTGTGTGTGTGTGTGTGTGTGTGTGTGTGTGTGTGCACGCTTTGTGTCCACATGTAGATACATTTGCTTGCATGACCTTAAATGTTGTTGTGTTTGAATGTGTTCTTTTTCAAATGAGGTATTTGCACATATGCAAAAACATCACTTGTTGTATGTTGCATTCGTGTGTGTGCGTGTGTGTGTGTGTGTGTGTGTGTGTGGCAGGTGTTTTGCGTCACCACCCACCATCCATCAAGTCAAATGGGCGAATGACAGGAAGAACAAAAACAAATCCCTCGCTCCGGCAAGAATAAACGACTGATGCCGACCAATGACAAGTGTTTATTGTGTGTGTGTGTGTGTGTGTGTGTGTGTGTGTGTGTGTGTGTGTGCGTGTGAGGAAGAAATGAAGGTATATGTGTGTTTGTGTGTGTATGTATTTTTGTCTGCGTGTGTGTGTGGGTGAAATTGAAAGAGAGAGAAGGACAAAGCAAATGAGTGTGTGAGAGATGAGAGAGACTGAGAATAGGGTGGTGTTTATTGTTTTACCAGTTCAGTAGGCGGACACACACACACACACACACACACACACACACACACACACACACTTATTATCCCGCTCAGTGAGCATGCAAAGCAGATATTTCCAAGATGACCAACTCAACCACTCAATCCCAGTTAGGCTCATGATAGACTTGACTTTTAGCTGCCGTACCTGGAGGAGTAAAACGTGTCTCCAGCAGTCAGCTGACAGCAGACTGTCTGAGTAAAGAGGTTTCTACTGCTATTAATGTTAAGATCACGTCAGAAAAAGCAGCAGATTCTCCTGAAACCTCCCTCCATCGTTGTTGTGACCACAGACCTGCAATGATTGGTTGATTCATTGATTAATCGATCAATTTTGATTTGTTTTGAGTCACTTTTTTGAGAAAAGTGTCACATTTACTCTGGTTCCTGCTACATTTCTCAGTCTTCTTATTATTATTATTATAAACTAATAATTTATTGCTTGTTAGACCTTTTTCGGGAATGAAGACATTTGAAGTCGGTCAGCACAATATGAGGAAAAATGCAACGTGCAATAACTTTGTTCAATATTGCGATAGACAAACAAATATTGTAAGAAACCGTATTAACTCCTCTCTGAGCTAGCTAGGGCTTCATCTGAATGGCCAAATGTTCGCACTGCGTCTTTAAATAAAATGATTTTTGTTACTCAACACATTTCAGGCAGTGTTTGCGATGTGTTTATCGCACGTGTTCCTATCGCGTTGACAACGATAACACGATGAATCGATTACTTGTCAGGTATTACACTAATCCCTAACTATTTTGATAATCGATTAATCGGTTTGAGTCATTTTGTTTAAGGAAAAACAAATCTACTTTCTCTGATTCCAGTTTGTTAAATGTGAATATTTCCCTGTTTATTTCCTCCTCTGTGGTATTAAACTGAATATCTTTGGGTTGAGGACAAAACGAGACATTTGACGACGTCGTCTTGGGCGTCAGGAAACACGTTTATAGACCAAACAACTAATCAATTAACCGGGATAATAATTAACAGATTCAATCAATAGTAGCAACGATCATTAGTTGCAGCCCTAGTCGGCATTAATTTGAAGACGTCACCTCAGACTCTAGTGAAGGTCAGGATGGACATTTTTCACCAGTGACTTATTGATTAATAGAGAAAATAATCTGCAGATTAATCGATAGCGATTGTAAATAACTAATAAATACGTAAAGCAAATACATCAGAGAGACGTCGACCAAAACGGGACAAGGACAAGTCGGTCTGAAGAAACACAACGCTACCTGGAGTATGTTGTTATTGATTTAATAAAGGAAGATTTCTGTCTAATGAATCTGTTAATTGTTCATCGTTCAATAGAACAGTTGATTAAAGTAAGGAGGTTTCGGAAAATGGTGGGATGACAGTGAATACTTTATTATTTCAAGTAAGGAGATTTTTGGTAACTGAAAAAGTGAAATTGATAACAGTCGTGAAAGAAGTGAGAACATTTCAAAGGTAAATAGGAATTTGAAAGTGAGGAAACTTTGGAAAGTGAGGACATTTTAATTCACACTGAGGACGTTTTATTTCTTATAAGCGTGGACGTTTGTGCGGAAGTAAAACCGAGGCCTTCGTTTGTTAATTTAATTTATTAAAGTGAGGACAGTTTGATAAAAGTGACGATGTGGACGATGAAAGTGATGAATGAGGTTAGGATCTAAGTCAGTGTTTGGGGCTTGAGAATGGCTTATGTCAATGACGCCCTCACAAGTATGGTGCATGTGTGTGTACATACAGTGTGAGTGTGTGTGTTAATGTGTGTGTGTGTGTGTGGTGACAGGGTTAGTGATGACCTCCTCCAGCTGTCGGTAGATAATGAGAAGCTGTCAGCAGCAAGAGGACAGGACACACACACACACACACACGCTCATATTCACGGTTACACAAACAAATGCACATGATATTTGCACACTAGAAGACACACACAACTGACAACACACAGTCTACCCTGCTCATGCTGTCCACACGCTGACATTTTCATTCTTCAGAGAGGTTGTGTAACGGTAACTCGCTTCTACATCAGCGGTGATGTCGCGTTGTTTTGTTTTGTGGAGACTTGGTCCTGTACGAGGACTCAAAGCGTCCGGTCTGTCGGCGGCCGGCTGTGTCGGTACTGTATCATCTGATTTACATGAGCAGACCATCAGTGGGAGTCCTCAGTCAAATGGGGAACATACGGACCAGCAGACAGCAGGGTTGTGAAGGACTGTGAGTCCCTGAGAGCAGAGAGCAGACCTCAGTCCGATCATATGTTCAGATCCTCATGCTTCAGGCTCGTAGCACTGCCTCCTCCAAGCTCTGAAGCTCCACCAGACGGGTGGACTGAAGCTGTGTGTGTTCGCCTCAGTCTGTTTTAAAAATCCTCTGTTTGCATGAAGACACTTGAGCCCACTGCAGCACTCATTAGACCTGTCAATGACAGGAACAGTTAAGAAGACAGAGTACAATTGAAGTGATTGTGTAGCGTCAGCGGACAGCTGTGCGGCTACTTACAGCAACCGTACCGCTAATTTATGGCATTTATTATGAAAGCAACACGGCAGTAATTATTAAACGTCAGATGGATGATCAGTGATTTATCCAAAGAGCTCATATTGACACAGTTCAGGCCAAATATTTGACTTTTCAAGAGAAAATGACTGTTTTTAGGGGATTATTTAAACCCTATTATTACCATATCTGTGTAGAAAAAGTTGGAAAAGCCAGAGCACATAATAAATAATCAAAACCCAAAAAGCGTAAAAATAAAATCCGTCATTTAGTTAGTTTTGATGCTCTGCACCTTGATTTTTATTTGAATGACGCAGTGCCGAAAATCCATTGTTGTTGTTTTTCATCAACACACCTGACCTTTATGATCCTGAGGGATATATTAAAAAGTCGGCTGTAGCACTGTGCAATAATTCAACCAATAAAATGTGTTTAATCCATCGTAGTTCAATAATAAACCAATTCAAAATCATTTCTTTCTGTCTTTTTTTATCTTGTTGTCCTCACACTCCTCCAGCATCTTTCCATCTTCAGAGATCTACTGAGTTTGTTGGTTGCTCTCTCTGTTCCCTCCGAACACCTCCACCCAGAACACTTGAAAAGGTTTGGTGGATGGGTGGAGGTGTTGTTGTGTAGTTTTCTCTCTCTGGCAGCGTTTTCTTAATTTCTAATCACCGTCCACTCGTCGTCTCTTCTCCTCTTATGAGAACACACCGGTTCATCGTGATCGTGTGAACGTATGGATCATACTTATTAGACCACACACACACACACACATCCTTCCTTCATCTACCGAACCCCATGTAGACATTAACCACACACACACACACACACACACACACACACACACACACACACACACACACACACACACACACACACACACACACACACCAGCAGGTTGGACCCCAGGGCTCAGTTTGGGAGGAAACTCCCTTTCTAATTTTCCTCATAAAGACTCTAATGAAGACTAATGACGGAGCGAGGTGTGTGTGTGTGTGTGTGTGTGTGTGTGTGTGTGTGTGTGTGTGTGTGTGTGTGTGTGTGTGTGTGTTTAACAGCCTGGCTGCTCTGTCTGGGAATGTCTCTGTTCTCCTCTCTCTCCTTCTTCTTCTTTCCGTCCCTCCATCACTTCATTCAGCTCCGTCTTTCTTTCTTTTCACCCCTCCTTTGTGTTTCCTCCCTCTTTCTTTGCCGTCCGTCCTTCCATGTTGCCTATTTTCATTCTTATATTCGCTCTATTTTTGTCCTTTTTGTTCCACTTTCTGTTTTCTGATCATCTGTTCATATCTTTTTCTGTTTATTCCCCGTTTCTCTTTCTATTTTTCTTTAAAGTGTCTTTTTTTTTTATACTTCCCTCTTTCTTTCTTTTCATTATCCTGTTTCTTCTTTAAGTAACATCACAATTCTGATGAAAATGCGTGTTATAACCTTAATTTTAGCTCCTCACATACAGTCCTGGTGGTCTGGAGGCTTGTACTCGGTCAGAGTTCATTATTTAACCCTGTGCTGCTGCAGCTTGTACATAATGTGACCACATCCAGTTGAGATGTGTGCGTTGTTGGAAGTGTTGCAGAAACTCTACCACAGTGAGTGAGATTGCCATCACGACTGTTATGGTAATGTGACTGAGTGATTAGTGTAATTATTATTATTATTTTTGCAGGTCAACCCTCAGTTTCACTGCAGTTTCCACATAAATCTTCTCCAGTTTCACAGCAGTTGTTCACCGCCGTACCAGCTCGTACTGAAGCTTGCAGACTCCTTCTTCTTCCACAAAGCTTCATGAAGCATCTCTCCTGTCGTCACTTCTGTAATGAGCTGGTTTAATCTCCAAAAAAAACCCTAAACTTCCTGCGGTTCTGTGTGCAAACATCGGCTGCAAATTCATCCATTCTCAGACAAAGCGGATGAAAAATCGTGACGTTAAATGAGCCGGACTGAAACTTAATGCTGACTGCTGGACTAGTGTCGGAAAAACGTAAAACATACAGGAGTGTCAGGAGTCCCAAAATGTACTTCTAGGTCTTTGAGGGTTAGGAGTTGAATAAACAAAAAAAATATATAACTACAACTCTGTTCTGCTGCGTTTCTGCCCGCTAAAATAAACCTTGGATGTATTTTATGTTCCGACTTTGTTTGAAGCAAACGGAAGAAGAAGAAGAAGAAGAAGAAGAAGAAGAAGAAGAAGAAGAAGAAGAAGAAGAAGAAGAAGAAGAAGAAGTGAGTCGTGAGTTTTCAGGTGGAATTCCTCCTTTTAAAAATCGATGATAAACCTTTTGATGATGGGTCGCTGTTTGTCCCAGACGTGTTTCTCACTTTTTATCTTTTCATTACCCATCATCCTCTGCCCCTCTCTCCATCTTCGTTCTTTAAGCGCACATCATTTCATCATGTTACACCTCTGTCTCCCCCACCTCTCTTCTTCCTCCCCTCTTCCTCTCCACCGTCGCCTCTCGCATCCTTCAATCTCTTTTCCCCCCTCCCGCGCTGTCACCTTTTCATCCTTCCTCGTTGCCTCCTTCGCTTTCTATCCATCCTTCTTCATCTCTGGCTATTTTTCCTCTCCGTCCATCGCTCTGTGTTTCTGCCTCCATTAGGGGGAAATGGAAAAAGTGACATCAGCTATTTGGTAAACGGAGAGAGATGGAGACGGAGAGAGAGACAGAGAGAGAGAGAGACAGAGAGAGAGAGAGACAGAGAGAGAGAGAGAGAGAGAGAGACAGAGAGAGAGAGAGGAGATGAAAACAGAGGATAGAAAAATGGAGAGCAGAGATCAAAAGAGTGACATCAGGGGTGATTGTGAAAGAGAGAAGAGGAAAGGAAGAAGAGGAGGGAAAGAAGTGAGGATTAAAGACGGAAGTGTGGGGGAGAGAGAGCGGGCGAGAGAGGTAGACATCCATTAGAGAGAGAGAGTGAGAAGGAGGGAAAGGCTTCACCTCATTAACCTCGTAATGCAGAGTAAATATACAGTCTAAATGGAACATAGACGACGTGTGTGTGTTTACCGTGCGAGTGTGTGTGTGTCCACCGAATACATTACCAGAATACCAGAGTGCCTATCTGTATTTGTATTGTGTGTGTGTGTTTGTGTGTGAATATCATCTGAAATACCACAGTGTGTGTTCGTGTGTGTGCGAGTGTGTTACAATCCCAGAAGGATAATTTGACATCATGGAAAGAGAAAAGAGAGAGAATGTTATCGGATGAATTTTTTTTTTAAATGTTAATTTCTGCAAATTTGGCAACAACCGATGACTGATGGATCAGGCCGGTGTATTAATGAAGAGACACCGAGATAATTGGTTCTTCAGCTCACAAACACACCGTTCAATTTATTTAAATCCTCAGAAAATCTGCTGGTCACTGTAGTTTCTAGCTGATGTTACTCAAACAGGAGGAAATATTGCATTCGTTTGGGACTATTTTTCCGCAGGTTGGCATTTGTGTTATCGAGTCACACTAGCTGTGTTTCCATCAGCTTATTTCTGTGTGCATTTTGAAGTATCACATTAGAGAAGGATGATGTAATACAGCAAAATGTAGTTTTTTTTTGAGAAATGTTATAAATGTTAATAGCAGATGGGAAAACCTTTTTCCAAGGATGAAGACGGAGAAGTTGTTTCTGTTGTCGGCGTCTTCCCAGATGTTCCAGTAACACGTGTAAACACGACCAGTGGCAACTTATTCCTCGTCTCGTTCATGGAAAAAAACAACACGGCCATTTTAAATAGAAAACGGCAACGGACAGCTGGTTTTGTTTCCTGTCTGCAACCTCTACTCCTTTTTTTATTACAGCCACGCTTAACGTAGCTTATACCACCAACTGTTTATTCACACCAGACCAGTCGAGGGAAACGCACCTAATTTTCTTTTTGCCGACGTTTTAAAGGTTCGCTTCAAATTCTCTTGTCAGTTAGACGGAAACACGACTAGTGTGGCTCACTGAAGTGTTCGTAGCCATGCTGGGGGCGAGGCTTTGGTCTGTCGGTCCACCACTGAGATATCTCAATTACTAAATAAAGACAGTACTCCGTAGACTTCAGCAGTCCACATTTGTTGTTTTAGGTGAAGCTTCCTCTCAGGAGCGTGATGTGAATGTGTGAGGTCCTCAGAACGTCGGCGATCTCCCGACTTTTCATGTGGTGCCTCAGCTGAGTCATTCATTGTTGGTCACATGGAAAATGTGTGTTTTTCATCCGTCGTCAGTCTAATCTGGCTCATCTTCACTGGGCTTTAGATGTGGTGGAGGCAGGAGTGTTTAAAATGGACTTCTAGTCCGAGTGTTTGACTTTAGTTCACCCGGTTTCATTGTTTTCTGTAACGTTTTGGTCAAAAAGGACTATAAGAGTGTTTGGTTCCAACCTCTGGAGGTGTTTCCATGCTGTACGTTTTTAATACCATCAGCAGATGGCGACAAAGTCAGAAATGTTAAAATCTTACAGGTATGTCTTCAACAGATTGCTTTGGGTGTCTTTGTAGATTTAAACAATCTGTATTTCATTTACACTTGATTGAAATTTCCACCGGGAATGTCTGATTTTTCTACAAACAAAAAAGTATCTCATCAGATTAATTTGAAAATGGCGTGTGTGTGTGTGTGTGTGTGTGTGTGTGTGTGTGTGTGTGTGTGTGTGTGTGTGTGTGTGTGTGTGTGTGTGTGTGTAAAACACCAGCAGACAGCAGTCATTATAATACTGTATATTTGCAGTCAGCTCAAACCCAGAGAACAGTGACAGACTGAGAGATCATCAGGAGAAACAAATAATAAAACAAAAACAAGAAAACTTTGAATGTCGTTTATCTATCTACACGGAATACCCCTTTAACCCCCAAATCCCACCCACCCCCGGCCCCACCCGCCCTGAACCCTCCCGTACACATTTCAAATAGTAATCAACAAATAAACAAACAAATAAAACACGCAGTGGAATAAACAAAACTGCAACACAACAGTCTGCACTCTGTAGTAGGTCAGAAAGTCGGGGGAGGAGAACGTTTCTTGTGTTTGATGGAGCTGAGGAGCGCTTGATTTCCACACCTGGAGGTCTCTTCGTCACTTCGAGGAGGGCGGTCGGGGGTTTGGAAGTTAACAAATTCAACCAAAAAGGAATCAAAGTTTAAATTATTTTTGGAAAGTTTACATCGAGGTCAGTTTAAAAACAGACAAATCAAGCGCCCCCCATCTTTACTTTGACAAACCCGAGAAACTTGACTACTACTTCCTGGTCACGGGGGAACAGGGGTCAAAAGGTGAAAAGGTCCAAAGACGAGGAAGAGAATTCAACGTACCTTTTAGGATATAATATCGTGTCTAAAAATCACTCCGTTGTAATAAAAAAAGGGTTGTTTTTTTGTGTTTTTTTTGTACTTTTGCATCATTTGAGAAACTGATTTCACAGGTTAAGGGTGATAGAAAATACTTCATACATTGAAAAGCTGCATCCAACATTTTCAGAATAATGCCTCCTTACAGAAAGAGAGAAAACAAAGGAAAACAAAGTCATAGGAGAAGCGAGGGAAAGTGAGAAGATATAAGAGGAAGAGGAGCTGATTTATAGAAAAGAGAAAGAAAACAGAGGCAAAAACGAGGAAGAGAGTAGGAGGAGGAGGACGAGAAAGAGACTTGGAGGTGAGGAGTGTACGGAGGATAAAATAAGCCAAATGACAACATAAGAAAAGTTTTCCCATGCATTTTTTTTCAGTCCCTGTACGGAAAACAAAAATGAATGAAACACGAGAGACAGAAATAGCCTCCCAAGTTGTTTTCCTCTTCAGTTTTTTTCCCTTTCCAATATTTTTGTCCACTTCTTTTTTTTTTTCTAAACCCCTCTTCCTCCAGTCCTGAGCTCCTCCGATCAGCTGATTACCGTCCAATCAGAGGGTGTTGACCGCCAGCCAATGACTGAAGTCGCGTCAAATCCAGAGGGGGCTCGAGCCTTTTTTCTTCCCGTAAATAAGAACGTGTAGTCTCTTCGTCGAACCCTTCTCGTCTTGTCACGCCGTCGTGTCATCGGACCGTTCAAAAAGTCTTGAAGTAAATTCTCCAATCAGATCGATCCGTTGTTCCCACGTGACGTCCAAACAAGTTGATCCTTTTTTCCCAAATCTGGTCCCTTCCTGCTTCGTGGTGACTTCTCCCCCCTCGGGAATGATTTTTATTGTTCAGTTTCTCGAAACAGACGAGGGATGGGAGAAGTTCCCGGTGCAGGGAGAGAAAAAGAGGAATGAATGGAGTGAAGTTTGTCTAAAAAGAAGAAATAGAAGAAAGAAGTAGAGAGACGACCCCCTCGCCCCCGGTGAGTCCAGACGAGGGGGCCGGTCTCCGAGTAGTCTCATTGTTTCATTGTGATTGCTGTGGAAACTGGGCTGGTGGAGTTCTTCTGTGCAGGAGGGGGCGGGGCAAAGGTGAGAAGGGGCGGGGCTTCAGGAGGCGGAGTCCCTCTTTCTAGAACATCATGGGGGTCTTCAGGAACGCCCGGGATTCTGGGTAAAAAAATAAAGACACGGGATTCAGTACGTAAACAAAGCATACGGAAAATGGACAACATTTCTATAATCGATTAATCGTTTTGGTCATTTTTAAAACAGAAACGTCGAATATCGTCTGGTTTGCTGCTTTTTTTTGTGCTAATTTATGATATATAATGAAGAGTTTTGGGTTTGGACTGTTGGTTGGACAAAAGAAGCAATTTGAAGACATCACTTTTCATCCGTGTTGGTTTGTCGGTTGGTTTTTCAGCAGTTTTACAGGTTACCGTTTTTAACATTGTGTGATACACTTTTGGATCTTGGACTAAAACAATCTGGCATATTTAGGTGGCTGGTATCTATGAGTGAGTACAAAAGGAGACTGTTGGATCACGCCGGAGGTATGCGCTCTACTAAGTACCATTCTAGTTTGTGTGAAAATAATCAGAAGATTATTTTTGTCCACAAAATGCCTAAAAAAAATGTCAAAAGTTGTCATATCAGTTGTTGTTTTGTTTAGTTTTTTTCCAGAACAAGAAAAACTGGCAAGTTTTTCACATTCGAGAAGCTGAAATTAGTGAATTTGGGATATTTCTGTTTTAAAAATAACTTCAAACATTTGATCAATTATCAAAATAGTTGCAGATGTTTCAGCGTTTCAACCAAAGAGGCAAAGAGGGAGGGTGACAGAACCAGAGGTTAAACACGAGTGAACAGACGGGCGTTCACTTGATGGAGTGAACTGGTGTTGTATCAGCTGGGGAACAGACTTTGACACGTGTCTCGTCTCACCACCGTGACCTGAGACGCTTTTAAAGAAGGTAGAGTAGCTCAGAAACAAAACCTGTCTACTTATTAACACAACCAAGTGTCTAACTGCCTTTCAAAGCTCTGACATCAGGATTTCTAGGTCAAATTGGGATTCTTATGGTTGTTTTTTTGCTTTGGACAGCAGCCATGCTGTTAGCAATAGCCATGTTGGCTAATATAATAAGAAAAGAAAGTAATATTTTAACTGTAATATCGATAAAGAGATAATACAAGTGAACACCCAGCCTGTTCACCCTGCTGCCACGTGGCAGGAGATCCAGAACGCCAGACTCCTGAGCTCATCCTCAACACTTGAGCTCAAGTTGGGACTCTTGCGATTGTTTTTCATTTGAACAGTAGCCACGGTAAAAACCACAGGGTAAAGCTAGGAGGGTGGCAATTTTATCTTCACTGTAAGAAATGTCAAACTGTTGTCGCTCCGCTGGTGAAACTTTTAAAAACACACAAATCTAACGAGCCACATCTGTGCACAAACTTCATGCTCCGGTCATGATTATTAAAGCAGGACGTGGTTTTTAGCTCAAAGTGTTGCATCTTGTTCTCCCTTTACGCAGCATCCGTTTGTGATAGAAATCTCATATCTCCAATTTTGCCAGGGTCGGCTCTCTCTCTCTCTCTCTCTCTCGCTCGCTCATTTCACCTCCGTCGTTCTCCTTCCGCTCCCCGTAGTGCTGTTGCTGCACCCACCCACACAGGAGCACGTGCACACACACACACACACGACGAACACACAACAGAAACACACTCACATGCACACCTTCCTCTCCCCGCGGTGTCATTGTTTTCTGCGAACGTTGCAAAGTGTTTACATTTCTGCATAACAGCAACCATAAACCTGCCCTCCCTCCTCTTTCTCCTCTTTCCATCCTGCACCTCTTTCTCCTCCTGCCCTCCACCACTTTTTACTCCTCCTCCTCCTCCTCCTCCTCCTCCTCCTCCTCCTCTGCCCTTTGTCATCATCTCACCCTCTCGTTTTTGTCTTCTATTCATCATTCTTTGTTTTTTTTGGATATGAAACAGGTTCTCCGTGTTGGAGTGAAAAAAAAAAAGAAAAAAAAAAAAACTTTCTTAAATTTTCTCTTTCATCTTGTGCTCGCCCCTGGTTTCCTCCTTCATATTCCCTGCCTTCCCTCCTTTTCATCCCTCTCATCTCCTGCCCTTCCCTATTTTTATCACTCCACGATCCACTCAGACCCCCTCCTCTCCTCCTCTTTCATCCCTCTATTCTACATGCATCCCCTCCTCCTCCTCCTCCTCCTCCTCACCTCCCCTCTGCTCCCTTCTGTCCTCTATCTGTTACTCTCATATTATTTTTATCCCGACCCATTCTTCTCTCTGTCCTCTCCTGTCCTTTCTTTTTCTCCTTTAGGCGGCAGGTTTGGCCCGGTGCTTAAAAAACTGTCCTGCAACTTAAAAAAAAGTCTCAGCTCTGATCCTCCAGCGCTGTCCTTAAAACTTAAATCTGTAACTTTACAGCTGCATGTTTGTTGTCTGTCTGGTAATTAAGGCCACAACTAATGATTACTTTCATCACTGATGTGCACAGGGGGTCCAGACTGATGGCGTCCCATCATCGCAGGGAAAACAGAAGATGTCTTCGGTATGAACAGAGATCTTCCCTGGACGAAAGGTATGTTTGTATGTAGCAAATGACAAACATCTTCTCATGTTGAAATCAGCAGGAGGAGAGCTAGTTAGCTGTTAGCAGGCAGTGGGCAGCAGAGTCCTATGCTGTGTTTGGCGACGGGAGCTAATGGAGCTAACAGCTTTAAGAGGTAATAGCTTACATATAAAGGAGGTAACAGAACTAACAGAGCTAATGTGGCTAAAATCTGGTGCAGCTAACAGCTAATGACAGGGGCTAATAGAGCTAACAGAGCTAGAAAGTGGTCTGCAGGTACCTGTGGTGTGTTTGTTTAAGGGAGCTAACAGCTAACAGACCTAATAGCTTACAGCTTACGACAGGAGTCAATAGAGCCAACAGTGCGAAACAGAGTCTGGTGGTGTGATTGGGTAAGAGAGCTAACAGCTAACAGCTATCAGAGCTAATAGATCTAACAGCTAAAAGAGCTAATCGAGCTAAAAGCTAACATAGCTAGACAGTTGCCGGCAGAGTCTCTGGTGGTGTGTTTGGCTAAGAGAGCTAACAGCTATCAGAGCTAATAGCTGACATCTAAGCTAATGGATCTAACAGCTAAAGGAGCTAATTGAGCTAAAAGCTAAGGCAACTAGTAGCTTACAGCTAACATCAGGAGCTAATGAGCATTTTACAGTAAACACGTGTACTGAAGTACTAAACTAAGTACAGTTTGTAGGTAAAAGTACTTTAGTTGTTATTTAAAAATATACTGTAACATTTAAAGATGACAAAGTAAAGAAACAGCCCTTTGATTTCAGGACAGTTTACCTTCTCTTTAAGATGGTGGTGAAAAAAAAAGTGAAAACACGGAAACAAAGCCCTGGATATGAAAAATACATGTTTTTAATGAATCTATTAATTGGCTCGTCTACAAAAGGTTATTTATTTCTGTCCGCCCAACAGTCCAAAACCAAAAGACGTGACACTTTCAACAGTATACAGCAAATATTCACATGTGAGAGGCTGAAACCAGAGAAGATAACAACTGAAACAATTAGCTTCACTTCTGTCGGCTCATCTTTCCTGTTTTCTTCTTCTTCTTTACCTTCTTTGTCACCATTCTGACCTGGCAACCCTGTTTCCTCCCCCCTCACCTCTATCTGTCACCATAAAGTACACCTCCAGCCTGTGTGTGTGTGTGTGCGTGCGTGCGTGCGTGTGCGTGCGCTTCCTGTCCTGGTTAAAAATGACACTGACCTGCCTTGTTAAAAGTCTATCAGCTGGGTGGAGGAAATGTCACCAGGTCTTGGAACAAGGTCACATTTTTCAACTTCCTCCAGAGGACTCTGCACACTCCTCCTCCTCCTCCTCCCTCTTTCTCCTGTCCTCCTTTTCCTCCTCCTATCCCATACATCCCTTTCTTTCCTTTCCTCTTGTGCACTGGCATTTCTTTTCCCTCTTTTTCCTTGTTGCCCTCTTTCTTTTCCTCCTCCTTATTCCTTTTCTTCTCCTTCAGTCCTCACCTCCACCTTCTTTCTTGCCAATCTTTTCTTTCCTCTTCCCCTTTTTTAGTCTTCTCATCCCCCTTTCTTCCCCTCCTCCTCTCAACACTTGTCCCTCTTATTTCCTTCTTTCTCCTCCTCATCCTCTTCTTTTCCCCTTTGCCCTCTTTTCCTCCCACTTTCTCCCCCATCACCTTTTCTCTCCTCTGTGATCCTCCACAGTTCCTCCCTTCTTTTTTCTGACTCCTCTCCATCTTTCCTTTCCTCCAGCTTCCTCCGTCTTTTCCCTTTGCTCCTCATCCTTTTCTACTCCTCTTTTTTTCCTTTCCTCACCCCTGTTTTCTCCTCGTCTTCCTCCTGTGTCTCCACCTCATCTTTTTCCCCTTCACTCTCTCGTGCTCCCCTCCTCCCTTTTCTTTTCTGACTCCTCTCCACCTCATATTCACAACACTTTTTCTCCTCGTCTTCTTCCCGTCCAGCTCTTCTCCTCATCCTTTCTCCTTCTCCTCCCTTTCCTTCCTCCACCTCTGTTCTCTCTCTATCCCGTCTTCCCCTCATCCTTTCTCATCCTCATTCGCCCGCTTCCCTTTTTTTCTCATCTTTCTCTTTCATTCTCCGGTTTCATACCTTCTTCTCCACCTGTTCTCCTTTCTCCCAACATACATCTCACTTTCTTTTTCTCCTTTCCTCTCTTCTCCATTTTCATTCCCTCCTTCCTGTCCTCCGTTCCTCTTTCCATTTTCTCATCCCTATTTCTTCCCCTTCTTGCCCCTTTTTCTCCTCTATGCGAGACCTTCTCTTCCTCATCCTTTTCTTTTTTACCCCTTGTGACCTCCCCATTCCTCCTTTCTTCTCATCTCCCTCTTTTCATCTTATTTCATCTTTCCTCTCCTCCACCTCTCTTTATATTTCACTTGTCTTTTCTGTCCTTCATTCCTTCCCTCCTGTCCTCCACCCTTTCTTCCCACTCCTCCTCATCCTTTTCTTTGCTCTTTCCCTTTTTAGTCCCCTTCTCATCCCTGTTTCCTCTCCTCCTCGTCCTTCCTTTCTTCTCATCTCCCTCTTTGCTCTGCCTCCTCCCGTGTCATCCCTTCGTTTCCACCTCCTTTCCATCCTTCTTACATCCCACTTTCATTCTTTTTCCTTTTCCAATTTCATTCCCTCCATCTTTCTCTCAAGACTTATTTTTCTTATCAACATCCCTCATCTTCCTTCAGTCCGCCCTACACCTCCTCTTCCTCCCTCTTCTCCCACCTCTCTTCATCTTCACTTTCTTTATTCCTCTCTCATCTTCCTCCATCTCTTCTATGTTTTGTACGGCCAATTAGTCTTTAAACAACCGAGAGAAACCGATCTTTAACCCTCTCTCTCTCCCTCTCTCTCTCAGTGTCTCTCACTCTCTCCCCTGCTCCTCATTTTTTTCCTCCCTCCCTCCCTTCTTCCTCTCCCTCTCTTTCTGATTGTAATGCGATGTCTTTCTTTGTATTCAGCAGTTTTCTCCTCACTCGTTAATTAAGAGTGTGGAAGGTGAGAGAGGCAGGGGAGAGGTGTGTGTGTGTGTCTGTGTGTGTGTGTGTTTGTGTGTGTGTGTGAGTAAACTACCGTAGGTGCAAAATGCTTTTATGGCAGGAGGGATGAGTGTGTGTTTGTCAATGTGTGTGTGTGTGTGTGTGTGTTAGCAAGGCAGCAAAGGGGTCCTACTGGGCCAATCAACATTAATGAAATCAGGTGGGTGTGTGTGTGTGTGTGTGTGTGTGTGTGTGTGTGTGTGTGTGTGTGTGTGTGTGTTGGAGTGCTTGGCTTGCAGAAGAGAGGGGATCTAAAAGGGGTCTAAAGAGGAGAGAGAGCTAATTAGAGTTCCCTGTCTCACCAGAGTGTGGATCAAACACACACACACACACACACACACAGCAAAATGCACAACTACAGGTACAGACTGCACACACACACACACACACACACACTCCCGTAGATATTCATTTATACACACGCAGAGTTTCAAGTGAAGGTTTTCAATGTCAGGGAGGACTGAGCACAGCTGGTGGAAAGAGGACGACACATGCATACTAACACACACGCGTCAGTACTGTACTTGTGAGGACCCTCATTGGCATAATGCATTCACAGGTCCACGACTCCGACATAAAGCTACACCGTCGAGGCTTCACCCTCAAGACAAGCTTTTCAGGAAATAACGACTGGACTATGTTTTCTGCACTTTCTGAAAATGTCTTCACTTGGTCAAATTTTGGAAAATGCGGACAAATTCGTACAATTTTCTAAACTGTACTCGCTCTCCAAAAAAGAGTCCCCGGAAAAGTTTTCTCATTTTCCCAAAAATGTCCTTGATTTGGGTGTCCTCATCATCGCCATCACCCTAGGGTTTTCTTTTAATGAGCATATTTCACATGAAGAAGAACTAACTGGAAGTAGTAACCTGCTATGCAACCACCTACTCAATGATAATAATTTATCAGTGCTAACGTAGCCGTACAAAGCGGTGGCAGGGACGTCACGAGCCGGCAGCTAATGAGTGTGCCACCGCAAAAGTGATGTGACACAACAGATGACAGCTAGCGTTAAATAAATATCGGAGGATATATTGGACCATTTTGCAAAGACTCTCTTTTCTTTCCATATTGTACTCTAACGTTTTCACTCGCACAATATGTCTCTACTTTGCAGATTACACTTGTTTTCCTGAACTTCTGCATCGTCTAAACTTTCAAAAAGTAACATTTTACAAAAGTAGCACGGCATCATGCTCCAAAATTCTCCTGCCATTTAAAAATCCCAGTAAAATCTGTTTTTTCTTTAAAAGATAAAGTCACAATTCTTGATTCCAGCTTCTTGAATGTGAATATTGTCTGTTTTTTTTCCTCCTCTGACAGTAAACTGAATGTTTTTGCTGTTGTGGACAGAACGAGACATTTGAGGACGTCATCCTGGACTTCGGGAAACATTTTCTGACATGTTATAGCCCCGATATAACAGCTAATCAGTTAAATCGTGAAAATAATCGATCATCGTTAGCTCTAGCCTTGATATATGAACTGTCCAAAACATGTCCTACTTTTTAAAAATGTCCTCCAGCTCCACAATTCAAACTGCTCCTCAGCGCACACACACACACACACGTCGCACACACATATCCACACTTGTACACACTGACACACACTCAATGAAATATTTCCAAACACACACTCACATGTGTGTCTGATAAGGTGCACATCAAAGGGAGGCCACAGTGTCTCTGCGTCTGCTTAATGTCTCCACTAATCTAGCCTGGGCCCCAACACACACATGTGCCCACCACGTGTGTGTGTGTGTGTGTGTGTGTGTGTGTGTGTGTGTGTCTGCCTTTGAACATGCTCGTGTACAGTGTCATACCTGTTAATATGTGGCATGTGTGTGCGTAGCAGCATGACTCTGCATGCTCGAGTGTGTCTCTGGCTGTGAGGCTGTGTGTGTTTTATGATATTTTTTTATTGTTTGTTTGTGTGTGTGCGCTCAGGTACCTTGTACAGCGCCGTTGTCTTGCTGGTTTCCATTAAGTTCAGGTTTATCCTCGGCTACAGCAGCGTCTGGTATGAAACACAAAGACAAGACAGAGTCTCAGTGGGTCGGCCAATAAAACACAAACAGCACCTTGTAACTGCGAGCGGGTCGAAAACAAACCGGCTTTACAAAGAAAACAGAGACACAAACACAGCGATTCGTCCAGAGAATTATATTTTTGGATGTTATTTACTTTTCTGATCTCTTGATGTTAATTGTTAAAACATTTTAACTGCTCTCTAAAAAAAAAAAAGGTTTTGGTATCAGAAATAAAAACACATTTGGCTGCTTCCTCACAACAAAATCCAAACTGTGCCAAAGAGTTGTTTTGGAAAACGAGGTCTGGTATTATTGTTTGCGATCCCTGTTGGTTGCCAAACTGATACTGCACCCAAAATACACATCCCTGTAGATTTAAACAGTGGCTTCAAAATGTCTGTGTTCTCCCCTTCATCACTCAAAGGAGCAGTTCACCAGAAAAATGAAAACTCA
The DNA here is from genome assembly GCF_040436345.1 of Pagrus major. Classification (NCBI taxonomy): domain Eukaryota; kingdom Metazoa; phylum Chordata; class Actinopteri; order Spariformes; family Sparidae; genus Pagrus; species Pagrus major. The sequence goes on from NC_133224.1 coordinate 3,439,960, forward strand.
CTCATTATCTGCTCATCCCGTGCTGACAGAAAGTCAGGCGAAGCTGTGGGGGTTGATTTAAAACGTAAAGACAGTAAGACAAACATAAAATGTCTCCGTACAGCTCGTCAAGCATAATACGAGTCTTCAGAAGCCCAGAGATCCAAAAACTGATCTGAAAATATGTTTTTTACATCCTTTTTTAAGTGGATATCTTCCGTGTAGCTGCTAAGATAAAAGCGCTAGCGTGTCAAGGGTGTAAATAACATCTTTTCAAATCAATTTGGGATTTAGGGTCCTCCTCCAGAGACGGACGAGCTGTATGGCTCTCCATCTACCTCAGTTGTTTAAGAGGATTGTTGTAAAGCTCCAGAAATGTTTTGACTACGAAACTTCTATTACAAAGAAAATAGTAACTCCTGCACATATTTTTTAACCTCTGCATTAATTTATTTATTTAAAAATGTCAACGTTTCAGTCAACAAGGTTTTTCACAAGACACCCGTGCACCGTAAGAAAACAAGCGGTGTTGCATGTTGACTTGGACCACGAAACTTTCCACCAGCATGGGGGTGAGAAGATGATGACTGAATTCTCTTCAAATTGCTAATTTTGTACAAAACCCAAATATAGTAGATTTCCTATCACACAAGACTAAAAAAAAACATTTAATCCTCACATCTGAGGAGCTAGAACCTTTTTTTTTTGGCTTCATTTAACCATTTTAAATGCCGATTAATTTGTTGATTATTTCCTTGAATAATCGATTAGGTGTTTGGGCTGTAAAGTGTCGGAAAATTGTGACACATCAGTGTTGCCAAAGCCCAAGATGACGTCCTCTAATGTCTTGTTCTGTCCACAACACAAAGATATTCAGTTTACTGTCACAGAGGAGGAAAGAAACCAGGAAATATTCACATTACAGAAGCTGCAATCAGAGAATTTTGACTTCTTTTCTTAAAAATAACTGAAACCGATGAATGGATTATCAAAATAGTTGGAGATTAACTTAATTATCATTATTGCAGCTCTAATGTCCGATAATCTACAATATAAGTGAAGTGCGCCGGTTATTTGAGCTCACTTGTAGTGAAGCTACACAACAGATTAACTGCAGGTTTACTGCTGCTGCTGATTACACTGATTTTATGGAAGGCTGACAGAGAAACAGCAGCGGCCTGTTAGCAGTCTGTCGTCAGCAAGAGCTCAGAGACAACAAGTGTTAGCCAGAGTTAACACAAAGCTGGAAAATCATGTCCGTGAGACGGAGGAAGGAAACGATCGGGAAAACATTTAAATCAAAGACAGTGACAAAGAATCTAAAAGCTTCGAGACAGAAAGAAAGAATGAAAGATACAAAAACAAAGATAAAAACTGGAGAACAGGAAGTGCAGATTAGAAAAAGAACCAAACAAGAAAGGAGAAAAACAAGTTATAAAGGGACACTTAAACAAGTAAAAAGAAAGGAAACCAGGCGAGTAATGAAGAAGACTTTAAGAAAACAGATGAGGCTGGAAGATAAAAGACAGGAGGGCAAGAGGACGCACAGAAAACATGCCAACAAACATCCCGTCCGTCGTACCGTTCTTGGTGTTGTTGTTGGCGGCGTGCAGCGGCTCAGGAGAGGGGGAGGACGAGGACGAGTGTTTGAGAGCGTCCTCCACTCGCTCCCTCCTCTTCGACTCGAACTCCAGCGCCTCCTGCAGCTTCCTCTTGGCCTTCTTCTCCTTCTTCAGACGCTTCTGGATGGAAGCTGAAGAGGAAACACGATTATTTTCAGTCCATCAGGTTTCTCTCCGTATCATCGTTCTGAAAGCCACGTGAATTTAAAGTCGCACCTCTGCTCTGTAGTTCGGAGGTGAGCTGTCGTTCCAGGCTCTCCCTCATCTCTCGTTCTCGATACAGCTCCATCTTCAGCTCTCGTTTCTCCGCCTGGATCTGTTTGTCCTGCACCCGGGCGTTCTCCACCGCCACCTTCAGCAGGCCCTGAAACAAGACGCTCGCTTTGAAGTCTCCTGACACAGCTCACCCTTATTTTCACCATCGTTAGATTAACGGATTCATCATTTAATCTATAACATGTTAGAAACAGATACCTTTAATTAACAGTTTTTAGTAACGGACAGTAGAAACAGGAAGTTACCTGTATGTTGGTGAGCAGGGTCTCCACTGACGACAGGCCGTCAGCGAATAGGAACGGAGCAGGGAAGCCAGGGGGCAGGGCCTGTCCCAGCGGAGACTCATCTGTGAGGAACAGCCAACAAAAGATACAACTTTAACTACGGGAAAAGTTATCTTTCTTTTTATTTCATTGTATTATTCTGGATTTTGCCACCTGCCGAAAAAACCCAGAATTTACTTAGAATATAATAATTATTTTATACTGGATTATTTTTGTTTTCAAAAGACCACAGCTATTAAAAACAACAGCCAACATAAGATGTCGCGGGGACAAATTAGGTCAAACTCCCCCTAAATAATGCTCATGGGTTTTATTTAGTGCCGTGAAATAAACGACAACATTTTAAACTGTATAATCGTTACACCCCGAGTAATCAATCTTCTCCTCGAAATGTGGAACTGCTCCTTTAACCGCGTGTTAAACTCCACGGATCCGAGTGTGTGTTTCCGTCAGCGACGCGTCGTCACGAGCGCCGAGTGAAGTTTATGAAATGTTGATGTTTACTAAGGTATAAAAGGCAACGAAGCAGCATCGGAGAAATCAATTACACCACACACACACACGCGTAGGGGTCGTTAGTATTCAGACAATCATGTGTGGTACTAATTGGCAGGGATTAAAGACATCCTTGATTTGTGCGTGTGTGTGTGCGTGTGTGTTCATTGCGAGTGCGTCACAGTGTCTGATCAGCCCTTAATGCCTAACACACTGACAACTGGGTTAACTCTGCTGTGAAATTAACGCTGATTAAGATGCACTCTAACTCACACACACACACACACACACACACACACACACCATCTCTATCCCCTATCTGCCACTTCATCCATACATCCCTTTACTCTCGTTCTCTCTCGTATCGTTCTTCATCACCTTTCCTGCACTTGTTTTTCCCTCATCTTCATCTTCTTCCCAACTTCCTTCTCTCTCTGCCGCTCGGTCTCTTTTTATTCGACTATCTTTTCCTTCTTTCTCTTCCTGATTTCCACAAACATTACTCAATTTTCTAGAAGAAAGATTCCTTCTTTTTCTTCAGCTCAAAAATTATAAATTTGCATCTTTCCACCGTCATTTTATTTCCTATTTTCCGTATTTTCCTTCCCTCACTTTCCCTTTACGAGTTGACAAAGCTTTTTAAAAAAAGGGGGAAAGGAGAACAAGGGGAGGGGGAGAAGGAGCAATGGATAAGTGGGATGAAAGGTGAGCTCAGTAAAGGATGATGTAGAAAAACTAAAATAAAAAATGGAGGAGGAGGAGTACGAAGAGGGAGGACAGAGGGAGCATTTTAAAGGGATTAAAAAGGAAAGAAGAGGAGAGGATTACAAACATGGAGGGAGGGAGGAGAAGGGACGGAAAACAGAAGTGGTGAACACTTGTTTTGGTGTCACAGCAATGTTTCACTAAAGCTCAATCTAGTGCTTTTATTTTGAAAAAGGAGCGAAAAGGGACACGTGGTAACGTTTCCGAATTATACGGTAACTTCAGTGCAGTTTTCTCTGAAGCAAACGGTCATGAGGCAGACGTTTTAGGGTATTTGTGACTTGACATGTTGAATTTATCAGTGCAATTCACCGCGATCACCAGAAAACCTCAAATATTTAATAAACTCTGGATTTGAGTGTGATTACAGCACAACAGGAAACGACAGTCAAAACACAGGCCGGGGATATGAGACACAGGAAGGTCGTTCTCTATCACAAACACAGGTTTAGTTTATTATGTAATTCTGCCGCAGTAATTGCTCCAGTATACCTTCCAGATGGACGGAGGCCGCAGAGAACATTTTGTTGTCTGGTGTTTTCCCCGGAGATGGGCAGTAAACACTTCTCAAAGTTTCCTGGTTATCAACATGACTTTAATACCTGAATGTTAGAGAAGCAGATATTAACCTGCACAACTCCAGACTAATGCTGCGACTGACAAAGTGCTTCTTCTGTCCGAAACCCAAAGACTCTTCATTTACCGTCAGAAGTGACAAAGAGAAGTCAGCGAATCCTCACATTTAAGAAGCTGGAACCAGCAAATGTTTGGCTTTTTTTCTGGAAAAACAACTAATCGATTCCCAAAATTGTTAGCGATTAATTTCCTTTCGATCGACTAATCGATCACTAGAGTAATCGAGCTCTCCTGCACACGTTCGACTTCGACAGACTTGTGTTTCTCGCCGACATGGAAGCGCTCTGCTGCAGTATTTTGATTTAACTGCCAAAGTAAATGCAAGTAAGTAAACTTAACTGCGTCTGACCAGTTACAGTTATTTAAAATGAATTGTGTTAATTAAGAAAAATAAGAAAATGGTGGCAACTTCTTCTATACCTGACCGTTAAACGGGCAGACGATGTCGTGTAATATCGATCAGGAGCCTCTGAATTGGATCATATCGTGACGGACTTTGTGATACCGAGAGAGATTATACTGTTGTCCAAATAATCATTATAATATCGGATTTATCGAGAATAAATGACCCTGCATGCAGACGACTGAAGCTGACGTGTCACAAACCACAAGTGACAACTATCATTGACTTGCAAATCAAAAACTATCACAAACATAGGCTACGTGTCTCACCCCTCTCCCTCCTTTCTCTTCCTGTCTGACTCTTCACCTCACTCTGTCCAGTAAAGGTGGAAAATATATCTCTAACATATACATCAGTAAGCAGCATTTCTTTCTTTGCAGTGACCTCCCACTTCAAGCTTTTGTCAGTGTCGTGAGACACGAAACACGTTTTCTAAATTCAAGTGGAAGTCGTTGACATTTGGACACTTTGACTCTCGCGTCCGGTCAGAGAAGCTCGATTTCTTTCTCTATTCTTTAAGATCCGTGCTCCTCAGAGACGCAGCAACAGATTTTTTTTTTTTTTTTGTTGTTGTATTGATTTTAAAGGCAGCGTCCTCTCTGCTGCTGCTGATGTCTGCAGAGGAGCACGAATGGAGAGAGGCAGAACGAGATGAAAACAGAATGTGTTATAAGAACGGAAAACACAGAGTGCGATGGAGGAAGGAGAGGCCCCGCATGCTTTTAGTGTGTGACCTGGTGACCCCTTTTAGCCATGCCTCCTTCACTTAGCCTCCCCCCCTCCCTCCATCTATCTGTCTCACCCTCCCCTCGCTCCTCTGATTGATAGCTCAGAGACAGGTGATCAATAGGGGGGGCAGAACATCCTGACGCTTCTGTTTCTATGTTTGTGTGTCCGTGTAGTCGTTTTCAGTCTGTCTGTGTGTGTGTGTATAAATACAGTAGATGAGGAAAGCCCTCCTAAGTGACGACCAATTTGTCAGTTGTCAGAAAGAAATGGGTGGAGGTTTAGATTAAGACGGGTAATGGATTGTCCTCACTTCTCAAAGTGTGTGTGAGAGTGTCTCTTCTGTTGTCGACCAGTAAATAGTCAAAAGTGTTTATGTTCATTATGAGAATACCTTTCTGTGAGAGAGTGTGTGTGTTGGAAGGTGTGTGTGTGGTCCAACCTTTGTCCTTTGTTATTTTCTTGATGGGTGCAGCCGGGTTGGGCAACGCAACATCTGCATCAACTGACACCAATCCTGTTGAAAGAGAAAGCACAGTGAGCGAGTGTGTTGGTGCGTGAGCATGGTGTGATTGTAGTCGTGTGTGTTTGTACAGGATCAAAAAATGTGTGTGTGCATGTAAACATAAATACGAGTATCTAATCTTGATACATTTACATGTAAAGTGAGTTAATCGATATTGTATTTGATTGTTATCGGGCGATATTTAGAAAAAATGTGACTTTTTTCTTGAAAAATTTAGCAACTAGCGAATCAGTGATTTCTCAGCTTTCCCAAATTCATAGACATCTCATTAAATTAGCCACTCTTCTAGCTGCTGCTGTAACAAAACAAATAAACTGTCAGTATCAGATGCGTATCACCTGATATGGCTTGTGATGCCGGTGATGGGGGCATTTGTAATTGAGAAGGATCGACAGTATTTGTTTTCTGTCTTCATCAGATCAGTTGTTGTGTTGTGAAATCCAGCTACGACTAACTTTGTTTTTCCATTATCCAATAAAACCTGATATATCGTATCGGCATATATGACCAACATGCAGAAAAAGATGCTGAGGGTCATTTATGATTATTATATTCCCAGGGAAGTTTACTGTTCCAGTGCGAGATGCCGTTTTAGACAAAAGAGTTTGTTGTTTAATTGTAAAATATTCTGCTTCAGCCACATATATTTGAGGGATCGTCGCCAAAAATATCTGTATATCGGCCGATATATCAGTATCAGCCCCAGAAACAGAGTGTTGGTCGAGCTCTACTGGGGTCATTTGAACCACATTTGAGAAAAAATGTTAAATATTTTCATAGACTTTTGAGAATAAAGTCAGAATTGTGAATAAAAGTCTGAACATATTTATATTACTTATATTTCTTAAAAATTTTAACACTGGCATCCACATTTTTGAGGGATCATTGCAAAAAATGTGAGTATACTGGCTGATGTATCGATATTGCTATCTTTTACTTCCTAATATCTAACATATATGACATCAGCCCCAAAAACTGAGCATGGTGCGGCTCTATTATCGTCTATATTAATGTCCAAAAGTGGAGGAAATGCCTTTCACAGTTTCCTGATGTCTTCAAGTGTTCAGTCAGACCAGCAGTCAAAAAGTCAAAGATATTCAATCTGCTGTTATAGATGAGTAACAAAACAAAAAAATAAACATATTTGGGAAACTGAAACCATTAAAAATGTGACACTTTTGCTTAAAAATCCATTTTAAAGCGTCCAAAAAAATCTACCGCATATTTCTGTTTTCTATCCTCGTCATATCGGTGTGTGTGCGCCGTGTCGTCGGCGTGCACGTACCGAGTCTTTCGGGCGAGCTGGAGGCCGAGCTGCTGGGCTGCGACTGCAGAGGAGTGTTGGCCTCATCAACAGATGGAGAGAGAGAGGGACTGTCACACACTCTCTCCTGAACACACAGAGAGAAGGAATGAATCAGTGAGGTGTAACTAACACATACTCTGAGTCATTAGAGGTCTTTACTATGGTTACTGTGGGTTACGGAGAAGACACTGCCATGTTGGAGACACGGCAACAAGTAAATTATCCGGTATAATAATCCGGTCTTCTTAAGCGTGTGCGTTTTACCTTGATGACAGGCGCGCGATGTACGTGAGTGTGTATCTGCTGGGCTGCAGCGGCCATGTTGGCGATGGTGTTCAGGTGGTTCATCTGTGACATCGCCATGGCTACAGATGCAGGAGGCAGCCCCATGGGCAGCAGAGGGTGGGGCATCATCATGAAGGGCAGGTCCAGCCCTGAGGAGAGAGGAGGGAGTGGATGAGGAACAGCATGTTACTGTGAACTGAAGTTAAACTGAAGTTGAGTAGTCATTGAACCACTGCAGAAGAAGAGGGCTCTGCCGCCATGTTTTATCTCTAGAGGAAGCTTCAGTGGATGTTGAAGTCACAAGCTTAATGTAGCTCATCATTAATCAGCTGTTTCTCTGGTTTTATTTCACTTTGTCGCATTTTGCATGTATCAATCCACCGACTTTCCATCTCAGCCCAGTGTAAACACATCTGTGATATTTGGGGAGGGGTTTGCCGACTGCAACTGTGCTCAACAGCAGGTAAATGGAAACATTATTCCTGATATTCTGATTAAAAATAGGAGATAAGATATTCAGTTTACTCTCATAGAGGAGGTAAGAAACCAGAAAATACTCATTGAACGAGCTGGAATCAGAGTTCTGACTTCTGTTTTCTTAATATACTCAAACTGATTTATAGATTATTAAGATAGTTGCCAATTAATTTAATAGGACAGTCAAAATAATAATTATTATAATAATAATAAGTCAAAATTGTGAGACCAAAGTCAGCGTTGTGAACAAAAAGTCAGTAGAAAAAAATGATGATTTATTTTTTATTTTTTATATACAGTGGCTCTAATCCTCTCAAACCTCCTGCTTCACTCTGCTTCACTCTTTCTAAAGCTTTTTTTTGGTTATTGAATGTCTTTTGATTATAATTGTAGTTTTTTCTGAAGCGTTTTTCATCCTTTTTTAAAAACGTACTCTTCATAGAATGAACACACTGGCATCCACATTTTTTCTTTTGTGCTGCTAACAAACAGCAGCACATGACAAACCATCAGTCATCTTGATTGTGCAGACAGTCACTACTATTGAATCTGTCACTTGTTGTATTGTTTTGTTGTTTGTTTTCAACACATGTTCCCGAGACTCCCTGCAAAGAAGTACTGATACTGACAGGATGCTTCTGGGCCGCTGATGTTCGTCCTGATCAGCCAACGAGCTCCATCCCGCAGGTAGCGACGACTGAAGTGACTCGTCTTTTTAAAAAACGCGTTTTATGGTTTTTAAACCTTCCTGTCGGATAAACTGTGACACGAAGCCTCTGTGAGAGCAGAAGGACAGAGGACGACGCTATTGTGTCTGTGAACTCGTGTTGAACTTAACCTTGAGGAAAGAGCGAGGCAGAGGTGTCATCCGAGTGTCAAATGTCTCGCTAATAAAAGTTGACAAAGCAGAGGGAGGAGGGAGAGAAAGAAAGGAAGAGGGGAGAATATGGAGGGCGAAGGGTTAAAGGGTGATGAGGCGAAAGAAAAGGAGGTCATGTTTTCCATCCTTTCCTTTTTTCTTTCCCTTTTTCCTCAGTTTTTCTTTCCCGTCTTTTTATTTTTGCTCTTACAATATCTTTCTTTTTTTCTTTTGATGTCTTCCTCCTTCCTTTCTTCGTTGTTTGTTTTGCCCTTTTTTCTCCGTCTTTCCATTCCCATACATTTTCTCTCTTATTCTGAATGTGTTTTTCCTTCCTGTCTTTTTATTTTGTGCTGTCTTACAATATCTGTTCCTCTTTTTTGCTTCAGTCTCTTCCTCCTCCCTTTCTTACCTTTTTTCATTCCTAGTTTCTTTCTCAAATTGTTTTCTCTCCAGTCCTGCACACCCTCCATTTTCTCTCTTTTCCTGAATGTTTTTCTTCTTTCTTTTTTCTTCCATAGTTTCGACATTGTCTCTTTTTCTCTCCACCTTACCATTTCAGTACTCATTCCAGTTTCTCTCTCCCGACATTTTTCTATCTACTTAATTTTTGTTCTTTCTTTCCCTCCTCTTCCCGTCAACAACAACATCTGTGAGGGCGTTCCATTAACTTTAATTCATCCCGTCTTTCTCCCCCATTTTTCTTTGTTGTTTTCTCATTCATTCTCACACTCCCTCCATTTTCTCTCTTTTCCTGATTGTTTTTCTTTCCTGTCTTTTTATTTTTATCTTTTCTGTCTTCTGGTCTCTTCCTCCTCCCTTTCTTACCTTTTTTCATTCCTAGTTTCTTTTCCCCATTTTTACCGTGTTGGTACTCCCTCCTTCCCCTTTCCCCTTCACCGGCAACATCTGCGAGGACGTCCCATTAACTTTAATTCATCCTCTCGCCCTGAACCTCCTAAAAAGCACAACCGTGACCTTTCACCTCTGAACTCAGCCCTTAAAATAGCCCCCGTTTTCAAAGCCGAGCTCCCACAAGATGTACACTCTGGAGCGAGTCGCCTCAGCTGTTTAACACACACACACACACACACACAGACACACACAAATGGCAGCGGCTGCTTTCATTCCAATGAAACAATAACACTGATTGCTGTTGTTGTGACGACTGAAGTGATAGAATAATCAATGTGAGTGTTTGTCGCCTCCCGCCGCCGTGCGTGTGTGTTTGTGTGTAGACATTTCTTCTGCAATAAGATAAAAGAGCGAGCATGAGTCTGTTTGTTTGCGTGTCTGTGCATACGTGTGGCAGTGTGTGTAACATTGTGTGTGTGTGTGTGTGCGTGTGGTGTTGATAAATTGAGTCATTTAGTAGAGTGTGTGCTGATTAATCCCGGCAGAGTGTTAATACAGGAGATGGGGACAGATTAAATGGCGTACATTAACAAATATTGCCACCCCTTTAAACACACACACACTCTGAATGTGTGTGTGTGTCCTCTCTCCATGTATTTTGTCTAAGTGTGTGTCTGTGTGGATGTACATCTATCATTACACTCACTGTTGGCCAGAAGCTGCTGTTGCTGCTGGAGTTGTTGTTGATTGACAGCTCCGATGGCCGGCCCCCTCCCGCCTCCTCCGCCTCCTCCTCCTCCACCTCCGCCTCCAGCTGCTGCTCCTCCTGGTGCGCCTGCACCACCTCCTCCTGGTCCTCCGCTGTGAGGTCCGGCAGGAGGGCTGGTCAGACGCTCTTTATCCCAGGAACACTCGCTCCCTCCTGGGTAGAGACGGACACACAGAGGAGAGGATATTTAGACAATCACACGCCACATTTATTAAAAACCTGAGTGATAAATACTTAATTACACTTAATTTATTTGTGTTTGGATGCAGAAGTTAACCCGAGTCTGGTGGCATATGGTCAAGAACAGATGTGGGTCTAAACTTGTGGCGAGCGAGAGACTTACGATCCATATTTTATCAACTTGATTTGAATTAAACTCTAAAACTAAAACTAAATTAATCTCGAGCGGGTTGAGAGGAAAAAAAAGAGCAAGTTTGTGAGAAGACGGAGGAAGATAGAAAGAATCCAACACAAGCTAGAGAGGAAAGAAAAGTGATGGAGGAGGAGGAGAGAAGAGGACGAGGCCAAGGAAAAGATGAGGTGTGTGTGTGTGTGTGTGTGTGTGAGTGTGTGAGAGAGAGAGAGAGTGTGTGAGTGTGTTAGAGAGAGAGAGAGAGAGAGAGAGAACATCTGCCCATCTGTTTATACTTCTTTTCTTCCCTGGTGTAAATGGCAGAGGGGATGAGGCCCAGCTGTCATCCACACACACACACACACACACACACACACACACACACACACACACACACACACACACACACACACACACACACACACACACACACACACACACACACACACAGAGCGCAGGGAATTCAGTAGGCAATAATAGAGAGAGACGGTTGCTAATTCAAACTAATGGAGGGAGATGAAGATGGATGAGAGAGGGAACGAGGGAGCGGAGAGAGAAATGTGGAGGGCGAGAGAGGCAGCGTTACACAGAGAGAGAGAGAGAGAGAGAGGTAGAGGAGGAGGACAGGAGTGGAGGTGTGAAGAGAGGAAGTGACCGTTTCACTTTTTTGACAACGATCATTGTCGGATAAGAAACTTTAATATAATATTCAGCGTCATCATCGAGCTCCTCTCTGAGTTCACTGACGACTCGCACATGATTTAAATGTTTCATTCACTGATATTTAACTGTTTAAAAGGATCAATGTTTATAGTCCCAGCAGTTTAAACTAGGGATGGACAGATTATCAGTATCAGTGATTTTTCTGTCGGTTTGCCGATAAAATAAACTAATTTAAAAATGTGCCGCTTCGGCTCTGATGCAGCTTCCTCTCACACAATGTCCCTTCAACAATACCTATAGGTTATTAATTTTGACGTGTTACCAGTCAAACTCTGAATAATCTGTAGCAGAAGTAGTAGCAGAAAATGGAAATACTCAAGTAAAGTACCTGAAAAATTGTACTTAAGAACAGTACTTGAGTAAATTGTTCTGAGGTTAATTCCTTCACTGGTTGTTCTAAAATCTACTGCAAATAAATATTAGTCCCAAATATCGTTTTTCCGTCTTCAATATCTTTGTCTTTTTAATAATCAGCATCAGTATCGGCCTTGAAAAAGTCATATCGGTTAGTTTTTAGTCCCCACACATCCAAACACTGTTGAGTTTCCTGCTGTAGAAAGTCTTTTCCTCAGGCTGCAGGTAACAGTTTTCACTGTGGATTAATCTGCCGATTGTTTTCACAATTCATTGATTATTAAAATATCGACGTTTGATACCCGACAGTATGAAATCTACGTTTATTTTACTTATCTGTTTTAATTTCAGCTGATGTTTGTATCATTTTGTTTGATTCTTGGACTGTTTGTTGTGTTGTTTTTTTTCCCAGTTAACAAAAGCAGAATATCTCATCGGGACTCGTACGACAAATCTGGACCACTCGAGAATTTTGTTCCTATGGAAGTGAAAAATCTAAATACAAGAATGTTCTTTTAAATCAGTCGTTCGTGCTACGTAAGAACGAATCTGTTCACATGACAGGTTTCAGTTTAAGGCCTGACGCTTGTGACTGTCGACCTCTCTCTCTTTATCCCCTCTTCTCTCTTCCTTCTTCGCTCCATCTCGTCTTTTTCCCACCGTTTCTTTCTGCTTCTTTCTTCCGTCCCCTCTCCGCGACAAAAACAAAGATATGGTTTCCACTGACACATAAATCTGTCCCTCTCCTTCTCCATAACTCCTCATTCATCTGTGTTTTTCTCATTTCTATAAAGGAAAAAAGCTCAGATATGACTGTCACTGCCTGAGCGATCGACTTTCACCCATCAAACACTGAAACATCTTTTCTTTCCCCCTCTTCTCCTCTCGCCCTAAATATCCCTTTCTCTCATTATGAGTCTATTTTTCCCCTCTGTCCTCCCTCGCTTTATTTTCTTTTTCATTCGTACGCTCGTTCCTCCGCTCCATTGTCCACCGGAGTTTCCCAGGCCGGTGTGAGTGTCTCTTACAAAGAAAATAAGGTCGGACAATGAGAAAGGAGGCTTTCCAAAACAAAACTGAAAACACTCTGAATGAAATAAAAGAAGACGGAGGAAGAAGAAGACGAGCAGGAGGGAATAAATAAAAAACGACAGGGTGAAAGAGAATCAAACGAGAGAATAGAGGAAGAGTAACTCTATCAGCCCATTTGCCAGGTCAGCTGAAGAAAAGGAAGAAATGGGAGAAAGAAAAATAGAAACAGGGGAGTCTGGCTGGAAACAGAGGGAAGGATTGCACGCTCTCTCTCTCTTTTCTTTTCTCTTGGCTTTTTGTTTTCTGTCTTTTTAATAATTCAGAGAAGCAAACACAGCAGAGATGGAGTGGGCCGGAAAGTGTGTGTGTTTCTGTGTGTGCGTTAAGTCTTTGTTTTATATATGTCACTTCGTACTTTTGGTATTTTTCTTTCCTGAAACATACTTTCAGACCGAACGTGATAATCAGACTGGCGTCACCATCCAGGAAAACCACTGAAAATTAGTAGAATCATTGACATTGTTGTTGTTGTATTTTCTTCCTGTTGTTTTTTGCCGTGTTAGTGTCCCGACGACTCATTATTTCTAAATCCTAAGAGTCTGAAAAATGTCCCATTTGTCCGACGTGCCATTATTCTGAAAACAAACGTCCGTCGTTTCATTCTTTCCCTAAAATGTGTCTCCGTATTCAGACTTGCATGGAATATTTTATTCAGTTCAAACAAGCTCATACAAGTCTGATTTTGGTTTTTCTACATTTTATCTCCAGATCAAATATAAATTTGCATTAAGTAAGATTTTTTTAATGCATCAAATAGAATTGAAACTTTGGAGAAAGTGACTCTTACAGCTGCTTTTCAACGTTTCCTGCAACTTCCAGGACTGTAAATCTTTGACACATCATCATTACGTCTTAAACATGTTGGAAAGAACAAACTACACAAGCTAATGATGATTTTTCTACTCTTTTTTTTTTTTTACCCATTATGTATGTTTTTACAACCTAAACAATATTTACTGATTCATTTTGTTTTATTTTCTTTTTACTATTAGTATTTTAGTTCACTTCAGTATCTTAGTATGATCTGGACCTGTAAGAACTGAAGATTTACCATTTTTAATTTCCACTGTCCTAAATTGGATGATGTGTGATATGTGCCTCTATGTTTTTCCCATATGTGTGTATGAGGACTCAACTGCAAACAAAATCTACCTCTGGGTACTAATAAAGTAACTTGAACTTGAACTTGAACTAGAACTAGTTAGTTGCTGAACTAGTTTGTTGGTGGCACATGGGACTACAAGACAGGGCTGTTTCTCAAACGTCAGGAAAAAATAAAAATAAAAACATATATATGACATGTAACATAGACATGCATCCTCCGCTGACGCTTCAAAACAGATCAAATAGAAAACAAGATACTTTCTTGTAGGTCTATGTGTGATACTCAGCAGTCCCAGGAGCTGCGTTTAGGGGGCGCCACCGAGCCATTTTGGCCCGCCCATGGCCTGAACCCATAAAATATGTGCAATTGCACCACTTTTTAATTTTGTGCACAGTCTTTTCAAATCCATTTGGGATCTCAGGGATAACGCAGACTTGCATTACGACAAACGAGCTGTATGGAGCCATGCACGTTTTAAAACAAGTCTCCAGCTGCTTCAGTTGTTCAGCAGAACGCTGCAACGTTGTTTTGCTGTGAAGCTCCAGAAATGTTTTGTGGACGACGAGACTTCACCTGACTTTACATCAGCATGTTGGTGAGGAGATGATGACTGAATTTACATTTTTGAGTGAACTTTTCCTTTAAAGTAAAAGTACTCGATCAAATTATAATTACTCAATATGCTTTTGGTGGTTTAATCTGTAATAAGTCATATTTTATAAAATGTTCTGTAAAATCTTAAAATGAAATGTTACTTAAAAAACGTAAATGTAGTAAAGCAGAAGAATAAGATGGAAAATTGTATAGTACTTAGTTACTTTGTACAGGTGTGTGTGTGTGTGTGTGTGTGTGTGTGTGTGTGTGTGTGTGTGTGTTACCTGTGTTGGAGTGTAGGTCGTCGTTGTCCGACTCGTTGCCGTTCTGGAGACTCATCATCATTTTCATCTTCTGCAGCTTCTGGAGCTCGGCCATGGCGGCTGCTGTCAGGCCTGTGAAACACACACACACACACTGCTGTCACCTACATCATCATCTTCATCATCATCATCATCATCTTCTTCATCTTCATCTTCATCATCATCATCATCATCATCTTCATCTTCATCTTCATCATCATCACAAAGGTCTTTAGTGACAAACATTCTCACACACGGCCATAATTTTCGACCAGTACTGGAATCATTAGCTGTCATAAAACCCAGCCACAGCTCTCGTTGCCTCTTCCTCCTCCTCTTCCTCAGACCTCACAGGTGCTGCCTTGTTACCCATGATGCTTTGCGTTGAGCTGTGACACACATACCGACGCTCGGCTGTCGCTGTCAAAATTTCTTTTCAGTCGGAGTGTTTTGTTGAAGTGTTTCAGGGTGTGAGTGCTGTTTCTGACGCCTCAGGCCTGATGTATATTCACTGATACACACATGCAGGAAAATAAAACACACACACACACACACACACACACACACACACACATAGGGAACACGCCCCCACCGCTACACACACACACACACACACACACACACACACACACTCTCTTTTGTATGGAGTAAGATCCCTGGCTCTGTGCACTGACCTGGAACTGACTTCTATACACAACAACCAGCAGAGTGAGAGCGATGACCCTGTGTGTGTGTGTGTGTGTGTGTGTGTGTGTGTGTGTGTGTGTGTGTGTGTGTGTGTGTGTGTGTGTGTGTGTGTGTGTGTGAGAGAGTGTGTGAGAGAGTGTGTGAGAGAGTGTGTGTGTGAGAGAGATTCATTGTATAAATGCACTATTATGTTTGAAAGTGTGCGTGTGAGCTATGTACAGTTAGCTTTCATGTATAAATGAGTGTGTGTGTGAGGGAATGTATGCATGCTTATCTGTGCATACGTGTGTGTGTGTGTGCGTGTGTGTGTGTGTGTGTGTGTGTGTGTGTGTGTGTGTAGGTCAGTTGGTTTTGCCCCGGTCACGGTTGACGGCCTTGGAGGAATGTCCATTACACACACAGTACAGTTGTCTGCAAGCTATAAAGAAAACAAGATAGAGGGAGGAGGAGGAGGAGGAGGAGGAGGAGTTGTCGCGTTGTTTGAAATTTAATTTAAAGCAGGATTGAGGGATGGATGGATGAAGGAGGAGGTGTGGAGGTTAAACTTAACTCGAGTTCTTTAATTAACGACAGACGTGCAGGGTTAAAAACTTTAAGTTCAACAGTAAAATAAATTAAATACATTTTTTTTACAAGTTTCCATGAAGCTAAAACCTGTTTGTGTTTTTATCACGTCTCACCTTTACACCAGGTAATTTTAATGCTATTTTAGAGTTTGTAACTTCCTGGAAAATCATTAAAAATGTTGATGACTCATCCTGCACTCAGGAGCGTGTTCATTTTTAATCCAGTAAACACTTTCCTTACTTCATGACGCTGCTATTAAACGTCACCAGAGGAGTGCTGCTCTGGACGGGTCGTCACAGACTCACGCTACAGTAACTGCTAGGGATGCATATTTGAAGTAATTTCTTTAAATCGATACTCGCCTTAACAATCTATTTTTGATTGAAATATGTGAAATATTTTGGATTTTGTTCCTTTAGAAAACTATTTTAACCACTAACTTGATCCATGTTTGCTGCAGTATCACAGTTGGCTACGTTAGGAGTTAAAAGAACAGATAAAGTAAACATAAAGTTACTTGAATAATAAACTAGATGAGACAAAAGTTTCCTGGTTGACAGATACCGCTGGCTCTGTTGCTAAACGTAACGTTAGCTCACTGACTAAGGCCCGCGACGCCAGGAGCCAAACCCCGGGAAAGAAAACCGCCTCGGCACTCATTCCCTTCATCAAACTAGCCTCCCTCTGTTTTCCGTCCCGGTTCGGCCATGTTCCCTGGGAGCCGCCAGTCAGCGCCGGCGACCATCAGCCGCTGCCTGCTTTTACAGGAAACAAAACTATGCTGAAGCAAACAGCACTCCATTAGCTGTTTCATGGGTACTTTAAAGGGTAAAGTAGTTGAAAACAAGATATCTTCAGCACTGAAATGACCGACTCTCAGCTGTTAACAAATATCACCAATTATTCTGATGCATTATGAGAGTCAGAGCATTAAAAACACATCATTTCTTCTCCATCGAGCGTTGCTGTTCCCTTCCCTCTTGTTTTCTCATACAGCCTCTTCTCTATTTGACCTCTTTGCTTTCATCCATCCCACTTCTTCATGTCACTCATTCTTCTTTCTGACTGTTTTTCCATTTCCAGACCTCTCTGTTCTGCTGCCTTTCCATCTCTTTCCTCTTCCTCTCACATCAATCCTACTTCTTTCCTTGTTTTCTCCCTTCTCGTGTCCCCGTTCAGCCTCCTTTTGTTATTACTCATTCCCTTCACCTTTTATTTTCACAAGCATTTTTATATCATCAAAATAAAATGAATACATTTTAATTTGTTTGTGATATTATAGGATGTTTCAGCAGTAAAATCAGAGAAAGTGTTTTTCAGATTTGTGCTTTGGAGCAGCAGCAGCAGCTCCTTATGGTCCCGTGTTCCTCCTCTCCTCAGTTTTGGCCTCCTTTCCTCCATCATGTTTCTCCATTTCTTTCCTCCTCCTCTCTCTCAGCAGGACAGCAGACAATACGTCTGGTCACTCTGCCTCAGGCTCTTTGACTGCACCTCTTTCTTTCTGTCCTTTCCCTTTCTTACTCCAGAGCCTTTCCTCATTACCGTCTGTGAAGCGAGCGGATGTATTTATTGTAAGTCACTTACTGGATTCTGGAGAGAAATCGGCTCAAATTTAGAGTCAGATCCACTGTCAGGTGGATTTCAATTGATAGTCACTTGGTAAAGATAAAGTAATAAGTGATAAAATAGAATGTAAATACATTCATTGTGTTTTCTTTGTTAAAATGCAGCTGAATTTTTGGATAACGACCGTCTCTTTACACATCCAGCAAATATAGAGAAACTATTATCTGGAGTCGTGCTTCAGACCACTAACAATACATGCCAAAAAATGTCTTTGTTCCTGTAAAACAAAGTCACGTCAGCTTGTACAAACCAATTTCAACCAATAAAAAGCCAGCTCAGATTTCATCGAGTAGTTCACAGATTACTGTACAAAAGCACAAATGTATAACTTAATTCACCGATTTCGGCAGCTTGACGACAGGGGATCCAGTACTGAGGCGGTTTACAGACATTTAGTCGTAGCTGATGCTAGCCGTCCTCTCAGCTAATGCTCGCCGTCCTCTCAGCTGACATACGTTAGGAGCTAAGAAAACCAGATGCTGCGTTAGGTCCCGCTCGTGTTTGGCCAGTTGGACTGAATGAAAACCGTTAAGTTACAGGTCAGGACGATGATACTACACCTTTCACATACATGTAGCCACGTGATCTATTATCATTAAAGTCACTTTAAAGACACCATTAAATGGACACTTTCACTTCATCCTCCACTAGAGCTGCACAATATATGAGATATGAGACTATATATTATCTTAGATTTTGGATTTGTTTTATCGTGATATGATGCAAATATTGTCTTTCCGGGATTTAAAGGCTGATTAAAAACAATTTTGTTTGTACAAAAGTTTATTGCACTTTTGGAAATTCAAGTGGATATGTTTGCATATAAAGTTTTTCAAATTTAAAGAATAAACTTGCGGTAACAGAAAACGAAAATGAGAGATAAGAGGGCGGGAATAAACATGGAAAATGGAGTCACACATTGATTACTGAGAAACACCTTGACACACACACACACACACACACACACACACACACACTAAGATGCATATACAGATACAGGAAACAGCCCTACATACACACGGGTGGACACTCACACACAAATCATGGATTTTACACACACACACACACACACACACTCGGACACAGAGTCAGAACGCCCGCTTCGCCTCAATGCAACCAGAAGACAATCAATATTGAGGGCAGAGCCACAATACTGTTCTCCATCATGACTATCAAACACACACACACACACACACACACACTCTCTCTCTTTCTCTCTCAGATCGATGGCTGTCCGCTGTGTCCACGGTTACCGAGCATCGACCCCGGCGCTAATGGCGACCAAGGAACCTTGGGAATTAGTGTGTGATTGATTGACGGACTGCTTCAAAGACACACGCATCATATAGGACCTGTGTGTGCATGTGTGTGTGTGTGTGTGTGTGTGTGTGTGAGAAAATAAATATATTCCTCTGTGTGTGTGTGTGTTTCAGTGGTCCCCTGTGGGTTGTCCATACGTTGTTTACCCATCTCTTTTTCCCTCACGTGCATCCTAATGCTTTCCGAAGGACGAAAGAGAGAAAGGCGAAGACGCGAAGAAGGAATGAAGAGAGGAAATCGGGACAAACAGGATTATGACCGGAAAGAAGTGAATCGTCAGCGTAACGTGACGAACATCACCGGAGAAATAAACTCATCAGAGATCAGGAGGAATTTTCCCACCAGTGCTCACATGATGGCGGCTTTCACCTGCCTGATTAAAAAGGCCACAGGTTAGAGAGAAAAGGCAAGTCAAGGTTGTTTTTTAATTAAAGACTTTTTAACCTTTTCTTAGCACATGTTTAAACTGGATAATCTCTATTCTTTTTGTGCAATGTTAAGACCGTATTGTTGGCCTTTTAACGTTATCTGATTGGTATTTGTAATCGATGTAGCGTGGTTTTAGTCATGCTAGCAGCTTTTGTCTTTAGAGATGTCGGTTGGTTGGTTTGTCCACTACTTTACTTTTGGTTGATATATCTCAGCATGTATTGGATGGATTGGGATGAAATTTGGTAGAGACATTCATAGTGCCCACAGGATGAATCCCAACAACTTTGGTGATCCTCCAACATTTCCTCTAGCGCCATCAGGAGGTCAACATTTCACTTATTTCACCAGTGAAACACCTACAAAATGGGATCATTTTGTATCCCAGACACTATTGGATTGATTGCTATAAAGTTGGTACAGATATTCATAGTTCCAACAAGATGAGTCCTAATGACTTTGGTGAACCTGAGACTTTTCCTCTGGCGCTACCAGGAGGTCAAACATTTAATTTATCCAGTGAAATACCTACAAAATTGGATTGGTAAAACAACCCCACACTACCATTTTTGCAGTGCAGGTCTCTCGTATGAAACGTGATGTTTCTCAAGAGACTTCCAAATCACCAACATAAATGGGGAAACATCAGTCCATACTACACTTTTTGATTGACAGGTAAAATCTACCAATTGCAGTACAGAAACTCAAAATAAAAAGGCCTTGTTGTCAGTTACAGCCTCTTATCGTAAACCATTTAACGCGCCATGTTTTGTTTGTTATTGTCTGTGGAAATAGGAAACTTTAAAATACAACAAAGGTCAAACGTCTCAGCATTCAAACGTTTGGGAAAATCCAACTCTTGCCTGAAAGACGACATGAAACTAAAGACTGAAGATACATTTCACCGTCTTTCCTGTGGAAACCCAACAAAAATGTCCTTCCCGAACACAACATCCTGTATTTGTACGTCCACTACTCTGTCCATCAGTTCGACTCAGTCATTAACGCTCCACCCATCATAAAATACATATACCCTCTGCTGCTACTGTAAGGCCTTTTTCAGTAAAAGCATCCAGCACACGGCAGGCGATATTCTAAATGAGATTTGACAGTGTCCTTCCACCGCACGGTGCGTCAGGATGGTCTTTAATAGCTTTGAGTTTGCTGGTGGAGGCTGTTGGGTGATCTTCGAGAGTCCTAAACCCCCCCTTCCCGAGCTCGCGTGAAACCCACCCCATTTGGCCACGGTTGTAAATATTTAATCCGCTGCACCTACATCTCTGACGAAGTGCTCTGAACGCGCTCTCAGAGACGGAGTGACACTTTGAATAAAACAAACAGGAAAAACAGAGAAATTGCTCTTTGTGTTCTGAATTTAGAAACACACTGTTCTGGCTTTTTTTGTTTTGCTGGGTTTTTTTTCTTTCTTCCTGCGAGCACTCGGAGTGCCAATTTACAAATGCAGTCGATTGCACTTGTGCTGAGTCAAATAGATTTCAGCTCTCCGCACTCGGGCACTTAGGTCGCCCATCTTTAGCTTTCACTGGAAGTCCAAGACGCCCCTTTGGAACCATTTTACAGCGGCCATTTTGTGTCATCTCTAATAGACAGAGCCACTGGCTCTAGAGTCATTGTTTTTGACTTTAAGATGTCTGAAAAACAGCTCAGCAGGAAGTTTGGAGCCAATCTCAGACTCAATTAAAGCTTATACAAGTTTTTCAATATGAGTTTGAGGTTTGTATGACTTTTGTAAAACAGTAACACTAGTAGTGTTACTTGATAAGCAAGTAAGTGGATCCGTTCACCGAAAAAGACAATGATTATCAGCTTTTTTGTCTATTAAATCTTGTCTATTATCATTTGGGGCTTTAATACTAACTTAATGGTAAGGAGTCGTTAGGGGTTCTGTTATCCCATTAAGTCAATGATTGAGGATTTCCTTCCCAGTTAAAGTCATTAATTCTTGTTTTTTCTGGTCTGTTGATCCATTGTTTGGGGATCTAATACTTAAAAAAGAAACTGCGTATCCTTCCCAACCCGTCAAATAATGACACTATGGGATGGCGGTCGACCTGACCAAAGCACTAGTATTTGACAAGTTGGGAATGAGGATTACGATGATACCGTATGCAACATCGGATGACTAGTTAATGGTGAATTAGTGAATCATCGCTTAACATCTGTGTTGTTACGCTTGGTTCAGGAGATACGATGCAAAATACATTAAATCGGTCATGGCTGAAAGCAAAATGGCCGCCACAAGGCATTATAGCGATGGCTCCATCTCTGAAAACACAAACTAAACACCTGCACCAAGTTTATTCTTTTCTGAAAAAGTGAACGTTTCACCTTAAATGTGGTGCATATCACCGGGACCATTAATCCTCTGTTCTTAGCAGTAATTACTTACAGGCTGATTAAAAACAAGCAGCTCACAGTGTTTTATTACAATGAAGGCTGCTGCTGGTGTTTATAGTTCATAACCTCATTGATTATGTCCTGGCACAACTTCAAAATTTAGCTGTTAATGTTCAATTAAACTGTAATCTTCCAGAATTATGTTGTTGTTTGTTTCTCCTGCATTTCAGCCGTCAATCACGCCGGTCTAGTGTCGTCTTTCTACGGATCTAGAGTAGATTTCCACTACTCGAGCGGTGCATGGGAGGGGCGCTAGCAGCGACTTCTCATGGCGCGTGTGTTTACTTTGAGAAAAAGCAGGAAAACGTGATGCAGGGGGAGGAAGAAAATGAAGAGGAGGAGGAGAGATGAAAAAGACTTAATGTCACTTTAGTCCTCTTCAAACCTCCTCCTCCTCCTCCTCCCCCTCTGTCTCCCGCCCTCCCCCTCTCTCTCTGCAGGTGCACATAAGAGTCCTCAGATGAGTGTATTCTTTTCATGACAAGATTGAAAGCACTTCATCTGTAACCTACACAGAGTGTGTGTGTGTGTGTGTGTGTGTGTGTCTGTGTCTGTGTGTGTGTGCGTGCACTGATGTTTATGTTTATCACTGCAAAACGTGCCAAAAATGTGTTGGTGTACTGCAGGTGTGTCCGTTTAAAGTGTGTGCGCGTTTTCTAAGAAGTGTGTGTGTGTGTGTGTGTTCAAAAAAATACTGTCTCTGTGAGTGTGTATTAAGTGTTTGTATGTTTGTTTATGTGTGTCCGTGTACCCGAAGTGTTTGCAGCCGTGTGTGTTTATGTGAAGTGTGTGTGTGTGTATTAGAAGACAAGGCGAACCATTGAGCTGTTTTTGAAGTGAATTAACAAGTCAAATGAGTGCCGCAGCACGCTGCATAGGTTACCACACACACACGCACGCACGCACACACACACACTCCCACGCTTATCATCACAGCCTCTTTGTTGAGGAAGATGAGGCCAATTAAACTGATATCACTCTCTTGTTGTCGTTTATGCCTCCTCCCTCGTTCTCTAATCTTTCGTGTTTCATCCACTTTTTAACTTTTCCTCCTTCCTCTGCTCCTTCGTCCATCATCCGTCTTTCCTTTCACCCCTTCCATCTTCATTTTTTATCTCCTTTCTGTCTTCACTTCCTCCTCTCTCTTCTCTCTGCATCGTACATCCTTCTGTTTCTTCTACTCGCCAAGATCTTTCTTTATTTTCGCTTCTTTCTTTGCTGACAAACATGATTTCTCTTCTACTTCTTCCCCCTCTCATGTCGGCCTGAGGGCAGGCTGGACGCTACAGTCACTCGCTGTCGCCTCTTGAGGTACAAAGTGGTATAACGAGAGAGGACGGCACTTACTTCTTCACAGTCTGTTGATAGTTTCAGTTCAAACTAAAGTTCTTACGTAAAGCTCCTTTAGGTCGGTCAGGTGAAGTTTCGTAGGCCACAAAACATTTCTGGAGCTTCACAACAAAACAGCGTTCTCCTGAACAACTGAAGCAGCTGGAGACTTGTTTTAAAACGTAAAGACAACAAAGCAAGGGGGTGAGAAGATGTGACTGTATTTTCATTTTTGGGTGAACTGTTCCTTTAAGTGTTTTCCTCAATTTCATCAAATTGTCTTGCCACCTTTCTTTCTAACGTTCTCTACTCTCTTCTTTCAGTACTTCTACTTCCTCTAACTAGTACCATCTCCTCCTCCTGTAGTCGTCATCTTCTTCTCTCCTCCTCCTCCTCCTCTCATCTTCCTCCTCTTTCTGCTCTCTTCTCACCATTTCCTCCAAACTCTCTCTTTCTCTCTCCTCCTCTCACTCTGTGTTTTCTAACAGTGTGATAAATGTCCATCTGTGATTGGCCGATGCCCCCCATCGCCGTGGCGCCCGCGAGGTCGTAAACAACAGCCCGTCTCCCCCGGCAACGTGGCGTCTCCATGGACGCAGGGCCGCTAAGACGACCAACTCTGCGTGTGTGCGTGAGTGTGTGTGTGTGTGTGACTGAGGCGGAATGCGACAAGCGGCTATTGCCAAGTGTGTGTGTGTGTGTGTGTGTGTGTGTGTGTGTGTGTGTGTGTGTGTGTGTGTGTGTGTGTGTGTGTTGTATATATGTGCTGTGTGTGTGTGTGTGTGTGTGTGTGTGTGTGTGTGTGTGTGTGTGTGTGTGTGTGTGTGTGTGTGTGTGTGTGTGTGAGCTAATGAGCGATCATAAGTGAGCAAATGTTTTCTCTGGGTTCCACTAATGTTCGACAAACACACACACTTCTGCGCACACACACGCACATCAGGTATGTGTGTGTGTGCGCAGAAGTGTGTGTGTGTGTGTGTGTGTGTGTCATTAGTATGCCACAGTGAGCTGTGTCCATATGTCACTAAACACAACCATGTTTTATTTATCCTGGAGAGAGAGAGAAGGAGGCCAACAGTCACTGTCAAGGGGACGGAGTGAAGGATGGAAGGAGGGAAAGACGGAGAGGAAGAAGAAAATTGGTTAAAAGAAAATAGAGAGATTTGGAGGAAGGAGGGAGGTGAGAAGGAGAAGTGAAGGTTGAGATGGAGACCGAGAGGAAGGAGGAAAGAAAGGAGGGATGAAAATGAAGGAGGCGAGGAAGTTGGAAGAGGGAGTGAGGTGACAAGTGAGAAATGAAAGGATGCAAAGACAGAAAGTTCGGATCGAAGGAGACGAAAGGAGGCAAGAAGAAGAAACATTTGAAGGAGAGAGAGCAAGATGGCAGGTGTGAGAGAGAGGGAAGGAGGGAAAACAGAAGGAAGGAGAGAAAAATGGAAGAACAAAGGAAAGGTTGGCAGGACGAACGTAAGAAGGGAAAGAGTATCAGGACAGAGAAAAGTGGAAGGAGAAGGAGGAAGAAGGAGTGGAGGGCCTATGGAGGGCGAGATTTTAGAAGTGAGAGGGAAAGAAGGAAGGAAAGAAAGAAAGGATGGAGGAAGGATCGCAGGAGGAGAAAACAGGAGTCAGAAATGAAGGAGGGGAAAAGGGTACGAAGGAAGGAAAGGCCGGCAGGATGGAGGTAATCCAGGGAGTTTCATAGCAGAAGAAAGTGAAAGGAAATGAAGGGAGGGAGGAAGAAGAGAGAGCAAGATGACAGGTGTGAATTTAAAAATTAGAGAGAGGGAAGGAGGGAAGAAAAGGTGAGGAGGAAGGAAAGGCCGACAGGACGGAGGTATGAAACGAGAGAGTACCATAACAGAGAAAAGGTGAAGGAAAAGAAGGGAGGGAGAAGAGTTGGAGGAGAAGAGAGAGCAAGATGGCAGGTGTGAAGTCAGAGAGGGAAGGAGGGGAAACAGAAGGGAGGAAGGAGAGAAAAAAAGAAAAGGAAAAGGGTGGCAGGAGGGAGGTAAGTAAAGACGAAGGAGTGCCAGAGCAGAAAAAAAAACAGGTAAAAGACGAAAGCAAGGAAAGAGGGATGAAGAAGCGGTGAAGGAGAGTAGAATGAGAGATTTTAGAAATTAGATGGCAAGAAGATAAATTACGGGGGAGTGAGGGAGGAGAGATTTTAGAAATGAGAGGTAAATAAGGGAGGAGGGAAGGAAAGAAAAGGCAGAAAAGGAGGGTGACAAGGAAGGAGGAAGGATCGAAGGAGATTAAAAGTGCACAGTATAAGAGCAAGGAAGTAGAGAAGGAAAGGAAAGGAAATAAAGGGGTGAGGCAGAGAGGTAGAGGAAAGATGATAAAAGGGAGAGAGAGGAAAGGAAGGAAGGAAGTACTAAAGTAGGAATGGCAGAGTGATGAAAGACGGGAAGAGGAAGGAAAAGAAGGGAGAGAAATAAAAAAGGGGAGGGAAGAGAGGGAGAGAGGGAAGAAGTGAATTAAGAGATGACAGATGGGAGGAAATGGAGGAGAGGAGGAAGGACGGAAGTCAGGAGAAGAAAGAAATAAAGGAGAGAAAAAGGTGAGAAAGGGAGGAGAGGGAATAAAAAAGAAAGGAGAAGCTGAAGGGGTGACAGAGAGATGAGTTGAGAAAGAAGGAGGGAAGAAAAGAGGGAGATATGAAGGGAGGGAGGAGGGAGGGATGGACAGATGGAGGAGTGGGACCCCAGAGACGTGTCATTCATCACACCACCATGCAGTCTGCACTCGTTCAGCCTCTCTTTCTCTTTCTCTGCAGGTCTTTTTTCTCCTCTTCTTCTTCTTCCCCATACGACAATCTTTCCTCTCTTTCCCTTCATCCATCCAGTCATTTATTTTTTTAATCCGGATCCCTCACTCTCTATCCGACTTCTAGATATCTTCCCTTCATCCACTCTTTTGCTGTCAACTCCGAAAACAATCTGTCGTTTCTTTTCTTCCCGCCATCTTTTTTTTTGCTCCATCTCTCCCTCCCTTCTTCTTTGGCAGTCGTTTTTAGGTTTCATCATCTCCTCTGGCGACATTCCTCCTTCCTTCTCTCCATTTTTCCCCCCTCTCTCTTTCGCTCTAACAGCTTTTTCTTTCTGCCCATTTTCACTTTCTGTGCCGAAAAAATCCCTTTTTTTTCCTTCTATTTTCTTTCACTTACGGATCAAAGAGAGAAGGTGTGGATGGAGGGATGGAGGGAAAAAGACAGTGAGATGGAGGTTTTATGTGGAAGAAACAATGGAAGATAAAAGTAGGAAAAGGAGGATAAGAAAAGGGGGATACGTTTGAGATTCAGAGGAAGGTGAAGGTAATAGGAATGACTTAAGACCCGCCCTACTCTGTTCTTAACACAATCGTCACGCTTTGATAGGAGAAAGCAAGTTCAACTAAAAGACGCCTTCGTCCAGTTGAGAAAACAAAGTTCTGAAAGAGATTTTCTTGACGTAACGGTTTAATCACACCACAAATGAGGGAGAGAAAGAATTAGCTAGCTCGCATGCTATCTCCTCACATGTACGTGCGGTGGTTGTCCGGAGGTCATGGGTTGCGTTTGTGTTTTTCTTGTGATTCGCTGATAAAACAATCCGAGCCAGCGACGGCGCCGATTGCGGATTCTGAGCTGGAGTTTCCCCAAGTAAACAAACCGACCTCTTCGACTGTCGCAGCTGCAGTACCTGGGCTAGTTAGCTGACCAGCAGCAGGACAGGGTCTGCTAACGAGCCAGAAGACACTCTGGCTGCGAAGAGCGGCTCTGTACGGTTACGTGAACCCAAGAGGAGCAGCAGTTTACCTGGAGAAAGGCTGAACGGGTCAGTGTGTTTACTGGGGAAACTACAGTACAGCACATAAACCACCGTATCAGAACCACAAGAAAAACAGACACAGAGCTTCAGTAGGAAGTCAAACATAGAGAATGCAACCAATGAAGGCAACCAATCCGAGGCAGAGGAGGTGGGTCCCTGGAGATCCCAAATTCATTTATAAAGACTTTATTTACACCCTTTTTAAAGCTGAAATCCTCACTGTAGCTGCTTAGCTAAAAGCACGTAACAACATCTTTTCAAATCAAATCAGGAAATCTGGGCTTTTGCCGAGCTGGATGGATCCATGTCATGTTTTCCTTTCTGTTGTCGTTGTTGTTTACGTTTTAAAACAAGTCTCCATCTACTTCGGTTGTTTAGGAGAAAACTGCAACGCTGTTTCGCTGTGAAGCTCCAGAAATGTTTTGTGGACTGTGAAACTTCTCCTGACTTTCCATCAACATCACGGTGAGCTGATAATTATTAAATAACCTAAATAAGACATTTTCAAACCCCTTGATTTTTTCACCAAAAGTTCATTTTGGAGAGACATGTTTTTATGAGTAGCCCGAGTTAAATAAACCAAATAAACCCATGTAGAAACTGAGTAAGAGGCGCTGCAGACGGAGAACCAGAAAGATGGAGGGAGTCTCTTACCGGTGTGTGACAGCAGGTTGGGGGACAGCAGGCCGGGGAGGCCCGGGTGCAGCAGCCTGGGGCTTTCCTGGATCCCTGCACCAGAACAACGCTTCGGAGGACGGCCCGGACGAGAGCTGCAGGGGGAGAGACAGAGATTAATTAGCACGACACAGAAACACATCCACAGTACGCAGCGATCGTGATTGTTCATGTTGGCGGTTTTGGCTGTTACGCAGCTTTATCTCATCTCATCCGTCTCCCGTCTGCACGACCACAATCACACAACAACAGACCAACACACCGACTCACAGCTGGTTCACATGTGACACCATTCAGGAAGCAATCTGATACTTTCACTTGTTTATGAATGAAAGACTTTCAGTTTTGGTTTACTAAATTAAAAAAAGATATATTAGACATATTTTCCTATTTTTTAGAACAAGAAGCTTCCCCTAAGGAAAAAAATACATTTTTCACAATAAAAGCTTTTATGTATTTATTATAAATCTGTTAATATCCATTATACATATTTTATGTTAAGTAATCTTTATTTACTGTCTAGAGTGGTTATTAGGGCTAATGATGTAATGTAACTAATTACATTTACTCTAGTACTGTACTTCAGCACAATTTTGAGGTATTTGTACTTAACTTGAGTATTTCCATTTTCTGCTACATTAAACTTCTACTCCACTTTATTTTGGAGGCAAATTTTGTACTTTTACTCCATTACATTTATTTGATTACTTTAGTTACTAGTTACTTTAGAGAGTGCTTTTTTAAAATTAATTTATTCTATGGCAATTAATTGATCGGGAGGCCGATATATACTCGTCTTATAGTTTACAAAAGTAAATATATGTATAATTTTACTTTATACTTACTTATGATACTCAAGTACATTTATTATCAGATACTTTATTCATATGGGTGATTTCACACCATATCTTAACTTTTACTCAAGTGCAACTCTTGGATACTTTTTACAACACTGCTACACTGATCACTAATTTATTTTTTATTTATTTTTACAAAGAAGTGTCAAACAACGACAAATGCTTGAGGCTGCCAACTAATCCCAAAATATTACTTTCATCATAGAAAAAATATAAAACCGGCCATTTTCAAAGAGTTTTTTAACAAGTAAATAATAAATATTTTATTATATTTTGACCTTATAAAAGTTAAAACACCATAAGGATCGTGACAGATTCACATTTTTGTCACTTTATTAATCAAGTACCTGGTTTTTATTATACTCTGCCTTATTTATAATGCCACTCTTCTAGAAGTTGATGAAACTTTAATCATAAAGTTACGAGTGTTTGCTGTAGTGTCGGAGCTGCAGTTCAGCAGCGGAGGCCGACAGCTGGATGATCCAGCAGGTCGCTCAGACGTAATCAAATCACAGCCTGACAACACACAGCGCTCCCACCGGCCGCCGTCCTGGAGACGTTACACTGAATCTGATTGGTCGCTCTTACGGTCGGTGTCTCCGGGGGAAATGATCTTTTTCTCTGTGACATTTTCACACCCCGAAGCACTAAAAACCAGCAGAAA
Source organism: Pagrus major (assembly GCF_040436345.1). Taxonomy (NCBI): domain Eukaryota; kingdom Metazoa; phylum Chordata; class Actinopteri; order Spariformes; family Sparidae; genus Pagrus; species Pagrus major. The sequence goes on from NC_133224.1 coordinate 3,469,129, forward strand.
CAGTCGGAGTTGTCACGTCACGAAAGACAAAGAGCTCAGTCTTTATCGAGTCGTTCAGCTCCGACATGAAAACCACAGAAGAAGAAGAGTCCTGATGCAAGAAACGGAAATGTTTGATTTGTGATAAATTTGTTGGGATGTTGTTTCATCACATTTAATGTCACAACTTTGATCTCGATTCAACAGCAGATAAATCATACGATTCTGAATATCAAAACGTTTTTAATAATTACTTATGGTGCTCTCCTTCACAATAAAAGCCCTCAATCAACCAGGACGCTTTAAAATCTGGAGGATTTTACATTTTATGTTTGAAATTGTACATATGTTTGTTATTAATAGTTACATTTGACTACTTTTAGGTCAATTAAATCAATAATTAAAGCATTTCTCATCCTGAATTTCATTCCTGGCAGTGTGGAGAGCGTTTTGAAACAGAATTAAGACCTTAACGTTGGAAAATTAAACCGCAACGCTTTATTTTACGGGTCTGTGTAATTCAGCTTCCAGAAAATTATCATGTTATTTGGAACTAATTGTCAGAAAGATTGGAGGAATTACTGTGAAAATGTAACTGAACAGCTAATTCATTAAATAAAATATAAAAATCCGATTAATTAAAATAATTTAGAGACTTTTCTTTTCGTTGGAATGACTTTGACTCATGACCTCAGGCACGATACGCCTTTGTGTGTCACGTCTTTGCAGCTGGACGACTTTTATTGTGACGAAACAGTACCAGGAACTTATAACTTAATATAAATTTGTAGATTTTTTAGGTCTAAATTGCCAAAAAAATCAGTTTAAACAGAGAAAAAAAAAGGAGAGATTAGTGTCAACGGGGGCTAAATATGCTAACACTGATGTAAAACAATGTCTCACATCCACACGCGAGCACAGGAAGACATGTTCTACATGTGCAAGTGAGCCCGAGTACACATCGACAACACAAGCATCTCTGCCTCTTTATTTCTGTCACACACTCCAACATAACCTACTGTATTATGCATGTGCACGTAGGCATAAATAAACACTCCACAAACACAAGAATACAGTAACCGCACACGTGCAACTAAACATAAAGGAAGGCACGCACACACACACACACACACACACACACACACACACAGGAGGTGCGCATGCAGGCCAACTCTCTGCAGGGTGGCTAAGTAACAGATGGCCGTCCAAAGTCATTTACACCTAGAGAGAGAGAGAGAGAGAGAGAGAGAGAGAGAGAGGGAAAGAAAGGAGAGAGGACCAAAAACTAAAACCTGTACAAGACACCAGCACAGAGCCGGCGGATGAAAATAGAATAGAAAAGAACAGATAAGAAGAAAACCCCACACTGAATACCGAGCGGGACACGAAACAGAGGAATATTAAAACGACTAAATATTTAAGGCTTCCAAACACACAAGATAAAAACTGAGAGACTGATTTAACTCGTCTGCTCTAACGTTAGCATGTCCAGCTACCTAGCTAACTGCATACAGTCGTTAACTGAGCATTACTTCCGAGGCTAAGGAGTAGCTAGCTAACCTACATTACATACATTACATTATGAATTTTACTTCAGCAACCAACTAGTTAGCATTCCTAGGATAGTGTTAGCTCACTTATGCATCAACCTTTTCTTTTATAAAAGTGAAACTCGTACTTTGAAAACTACTCTTGTGTTATTTATTAACAAAATTAAGCAAACAAAGATTAAAAAATTAAGTCTAATCATACTTTTTTTCTATAATACTGTACCATACTACGAAATCAAACTAGCTGTACCACAATAAAAGAATACTTTGTCTTTGCTTCCATGTCTTTTATGCATCATTAGCATTGATATCATGTAGCCATCAAGTGTGTGGGCTAACTAAAGCCTTTTTATCGGGTTTAATGGATGTTAAACTCTTTCAACAAGCTCACGTTACAAGTTAACATTAATTAACCAGCTAGCTAGAGCCAAATGCATCTGCTAAAAACAGCTTTCACTTTAACTTACATGGATAAGGAGTACCACCTTTATTAGCTAGCCAAGCTACACTGCACACCCCACCTTAAACTGAAGGGTAAAAAAATTGCCCTTAATTGGATTTTAACTCGGCAACCAACTCGTTAGGCTACCCGGACAGTGTTAGCCTGCTCATCAGTTAGCCTTATCTTTGATAACAGTGAAACATCATCTTTGTGTGTAGGCTAACTAGTAGCAACAGTAACCGAGGGGGGCGGGGCTTAAAGGAGGCGCCGTTACCGTCCATTGATATAGAAGAGACGCTTTCCAGTAACATGTCAGCGTATCGGTCAGATCCCACTGGGAGTGATAGGCAGAGGGGAGAGACACAAGTGTGCAAGAACATGTGGAGAGAAAACGTCTGAAATTGTTTTGGGGTGTGATCCTGTACGTGAGAAAACACACACACACACACACACACACACACACACACACACACACACACACACACACACACACACACACACACACACACACACACACACACATTGAGCGGGCGAGCGAGGGGGGGAAGAGAGAGAGTCAGAGGAGCATGAAGAAATGAAAACATGAACCTTCACTTTTCCTCTGAACTCTGCTTAACCTCTCCCTCGCTTTCTCCTTCAATCACAAACACACACACACACACACACACACACCTGTGCGTCACACACACTATTCTCTCTCTTGTCTTTCTGCTAACACACACACACACACACACACACACACACACAGGTGTTTGCATTCAAACCTTAAAGCCTTTCCATCAACAAGCCTCCTGCTACCTTTCAACTCTCTCTCTCTCACACACACACACACACACTCTCACACACACACACACACACACTCACAATGGATACATGTTACAGTACCAGGTGTGTGTGTGTGTGTGTGTGTGTGTGTTCGTGTGTGTTCATCTGCATCCATCCATGTATAAGCAACATTAAGGTGTGTATCCACGTGAATCCATGCCATGTGTGTGTGTGGGTGAGTGTGTGTGTAAAGGACACATGATATTGCCTTCTCATTAGCCTTACAGTTCTTTGTTCAGAGTAATGACTGCAGTGTGTGTGTGTGTGTGTGTGTGTGTGTGTGTGTGTCCCGTAGGGTTGCCATATGTTGGGCATTAATCCTCGTCAACGGTCCACTCTCCTTACTGCACCGAGCACAGGAACAAAGAGCAGGTCACACACACACTCGACACACGTATACAAGTACACACACACACACACACACACTTGCATATAGATACACAAGCCTGGCTACAAACACACACACACTCTCGCTGCCAGTCCACTGACCTACATTCATTTGTTAACCCTTAACCTTGACTGCATTCAAACCCTTAAATAGAAACGAGTGCGTTGGTTCTCCTCTGGCTCTCGTTTCTTCACCCGACACTCCGCTCTGATAAGACATCATCACAGGACGGCGAAGACAACGACCTTTGACCCCCTCGACATCCTCAACCTGCACACATTCACACTGAGAGCGAGTCTTTACTGCAGAAAAAACAACTCGTGTCTCTGTTTTCTGTCAGATCATTTACTTCCTTTCATTTTCCTTTTCTTTCCCGTTCCTTTTCGTTGGTCCGTCTCTGAGTTCTGACCTGGTTAACCCTTCATGGTTAATATAAGTGATGCACATTGCGTTTCTAGTGACTTCCACTATATCTTCTTCACAATGAGACCAATCTGTGGCCAAAATGCCTTCGCCAAGAGTCGACTGAGGCTCTTCTGGAAGCTGTTCGAATCACACGCTTTCTCATTTTCCCCTCGATACAAATATGCAGATCTGATCGTACTCAGAACATCACGTTAAATAATAAAGACAGTAAAGACAATAAGGTGATGTAGTTAAGAGTATGAGTCTCGGCCTTAAGGTGCGTAACTGAAGCCTTTTTAAAGGGTTCAATGTGGTTAAACAAGTCTAGTTTGAACAAACTGCTAAAATATTTATTTTATTATTACGTTATTTTGACTGAATTTTCAGAATAATTAACTAAAGAAACTTCTAAATCAAGCGTGGCTCCGTCCATGAGCGTTAACAGTAGCTGTGTTTCCATCAAGCAATCTGAAGAATGACGCGTTAGAAATTTTATGGAAACGGCAAAATTCAAAAAAACTTCCTGTAATTTGCAAAAAAGTTTGTACGCTCACTTGAGGAGCTCTTTGTCTTTTGTGAATCAGAGTTAATGCACGAAATGTTCGATGGAAACAGATTTGCTGATAAACTCTCACGTAGCGAACATTCAACTCACATGACTGATCAGCTGTGTGCCTCCACATCCCCGTAGCCTACAACCCGTCACCCTCTGACCAAATCACGCTGTACAGCCCGGTCATTCGCTCAGAGCAGTTGATGGAAACGCACCAGATTCACATTTTGATTTTTTTTGCCTAAAATTCGCTCGACGTTCGATGGAAACGTGGCTCGTGTTATACAAACATTAGGCAGATTACTCAGATGTGGACCCAAACAACCACATTGAGACGGTTCATGTTTCCGTCAGTGCTCGTCTCGGTCACTAGATTTAAAGATATCTTCTTCAAAAACGTTTGTGAAAACATCCCAGTAACGGCTCAGGTCTTTGTCAGAGTAAAAACACATTAGCTGCTCTGAGTGTTGGTCGAGTTCAGCTTCAGATACCGTTTGCTTGAATCGAGACACCTCGGCTCAGGAAAACAAACATCGGCACGGACAGCGCCGTTTAGTGCCGTAAATCAATCCATCCGCCGCAGCGGTTCAGTCATACAGAGGGGAGGCAGCCAGAGGCAGACAGTCTGCTGCTGCCTGTTTACAGTAATTACAATAATATCTCATAATTAAAGAGGAACTGACTCAGAGCTGTTGATTAAAATGAGACACGGCACGTTGGAAATGTTTGCTGCTGATGTGTTTTTGTGTTTTTTGATGACCTTTTTAATTGGCCGAGCACACGTAAACATGCCGCGAATGGAAAACATGGAGCTGACATTTCACACACACACACACACACACACACACACACACACACACCAGATGATCTGATGAGCCACCTTGAAGTAAGTCTTCCCACTTTGACACACGCGCACCCTCGCCTGTCCTCCCAAATGGCCGTTTCTATGGTGACGGAGCCTTGATCAATACTCCGTCATTGGCTCTGATGGCCGGTCAGGGTCGGTCACACACACACACACACACACACACACGCACCAACAGGCATGGCGGTGAATAAGCACAGACGCGCTAACACGTTTGACAGATTGATTTAGCTCGGAACGTGCAGAGGTCACACACACACACACACACACACACACACTCAGTGCAGTTTATCAAAGCCTGGTGCGGTCAATACGTGGGGCAGATCGAGGGGGTCAGCCCTCTTTAACTAAAATCTTTCATCTTTTCTTTTATCTCTCCATCACAGTCCTGGTCCGTCTCCTCCTCGTTCTCTTTTTGTTCTTATTTTTCAGTTTCTCTCATTTATCGGTTTTCTGTTTCAATCTTTCATCATCCGGAGATTCATGTTCGTCTTTGTTCTCGTATCTGGTTTCTTCTTCTTCATTCTTCCTCCGATAACCTGAATTATGTTTGTGGTTTTAATCAGAGAGCGACTGATACGGGATGTTTTGGGATTTAAAGTCTCCTGATGTTGATGTATAGAAACGTTTTTTTTTTAATTGTCCTTCAACTTCAAACAGTTGTGACAAAGATTCGTTCCTAATGGAGGCAGGATATTTACTTTATTGTCCAAAAATGACACCAGTGCACTGAAACAGCTCATTTCACTGGATCATTAGGAAGTGACACAAGCATTTTTCCTGCATTATGTAAAAACAAAACAAAAAAAGTTTTTATATTGGTGCATAACGGACAGCGTACACATTAACACTGATATCTGTGATCGGTCAACATGTTTCAGTCAGGCTCTAGTTTTAATGTATTTTTATTTACATGTCTGAATTATCTTGTTTTCATTCTTACGTTTTAAGATTTATTAACTTTTCTAAGTTTTTTCTTCTTTGATGTATCGTTATGTCATTTTAGATATATTTAATATACTATACCTTCACTTTTATTTTATTCAACTTTGATCTTATTTTTGTGTTTCTATGTGTTTTCTTTTTTTAACTATAGATTGATGGAAATGTGTCTGTTTTACTCACATTTCTGTGTCTTTTTGCAATATCTCCCTCTTTTTACTTCTGATATGTATTTCTATTTATTTTTCTAAATAAGATTTTCTTTAGATATTCTTAAATAACCACGTGCACTTAAACATCAACCCACAAACGTCTGAATGACAACGTGAAGACAAACAGAATAAAATAATATACGACGACACACACTCAGCCTCAATATGTCACATCTGGTCAACATAAATAAATGAAGTATAAATCATACGTCATATATGACTCAGATAAATATCTCGTACCAGAAATAACCACCACTGATGGGCAGGTTACAGAGGAAAACACTCAGTTAGAGGATTTTAAGACGAGATGAGATGAGACCAGAAATCAAGAAAAAGAAGTTAAATATAAAAGAAAGTGAAAAAAGACACTGACACGACTGTTTCATTCTTAAATACCTTCAACACTGTGTGTGTGTGTGTGTTTGTGTAATTACTGACTGACAGCGTCCTCACACATCGTTAGCAGCTGTTGTGTCTTGGTTGTGGGTTTGATTCTGGTGTGTTCACGTCTGAAACTTGTGCATGAGGTGTTTTCATCTCCGTCTCTGCTTCAGTGTCACTTCTCTTTTTTATCTGTCGCTCCATTAATCTCCCCATCTCTCCATCCATCTCCCCCGTCTCCCCCTCTTTACTCCCTCTTTCATCTTCTGCCCTCCCCCAACTTCGGGTCAGATGATGATGTCACAACCTCTCCATCGATTACTCGCTTCTCCCTTCTTCCTCTATCGTTTTCTTTCTGTCTTTCTTTCTCTTTCCATCTGCCTGTCTTTATTTCCCTCTCCTCCTTTTTATTTTTCTTTCTTTCTCTTTCAGTATTTCTCTGCGTCTCCCTCCCTCTCCTCCCTCCTCTCTTTCTTAGACTCACCTCCTCCCCGTCTCTGTCTGTTTTCTGTCCCTCCGTCTCCCTCTCATCATAAATCCTGTCGGACATACATCCCCTCTTCCTCTTTCTCTCGTCTCTCTATTCTTTGTTTGTAGCAGAAGAACAATCTATTCTTTTTAAAGAGACACCAGAGAAATGGGATATATGTCTGTCCACACACACACACACACACACACACACACACACACACACACACACACACACACACACACACACACTGGGGCATCATAATCATGGACGCTCACGGACTCACGGAGTGAACGAGAGACAGACAGACAGAGAGAAAGAGAGAGAGAGATGGATGTTTACTTTCCTCCGGGCTTCCGCCTCTTTGATTGGACAGATGAATGACTTCATTGTGTGTGTGTGTGTGTGTGTGTGTGTGTGTGTGTGTGTGTGTGTGTGTGTGTGTGTGTGTTTCCCCTCTCTCTCTCTCTCTCTCTCTCTCTCTCTCTCTCTGACAGTGGGGAGAAGACACAGAGGAAGAGAAAAAGAGCGAGGGATGAGCAGAGGTGGACGGAGGCAGAGCGAGGTGGCCAATAATAAGTATTGATTGATAAGGGAAGTAGAGCGAGAATAATAAGGAAGAAAAAATCACCTTAAAACACAGAGTGGAGGGAAACAGGAAAACTACATTGATTAACTGATGACACCTCTCTCATCCTCTCATCCCTCGCTCCTTCTTCTTCTTCCCTACATTTATCTCGTCTCTTTCTCTGCTTATTGTAGTTCCTCGCCATCATTCCACTTCCTGTCTTTCATCCTGTATTCTGATTTTATCCTGTTTCATCTGCTCTGTGTAATCTGTCTCTTTCTCCATCCATCCATCTATTGACCTGTCCGTCCATCCATCCATCCTTTCATACATCCATCTGTCTTTCTATCAATCAATCTATCATCTTTCTATCAATCAATCTATCATCTTTCTATCTTTCCATCCATCCATTCATCTTTCTATACATCCATTTTTTCATCCAACAGTCTTTCAATCAATCCATCTATCCATCCATCCGGCCGTCCATCCACCTATCTACCTATCCAACCCTCTAGCCATCTGTCAATCCATTCTTTCATCCAACCATTAGTCTTTCAATCAATCCATTCATCCTTACATCGATCATCTATCCATTCGTCTGTCCGTCCATCCATCCATTCTTTCATTCAACCATCCATCGGTTTTTCGATCATCTTTCTACCCATCCATCCATCTATCCAGTTTTTCATCCAACATCCACCAGTCTTTTGATCGATCCGTCCATCCATCCATCGACTTACCTGTCCATCCATCTATTCATTCTTTCATTCAGCTGTTCATCTATAAATCCATCTTTTCATTAATCCATCCATTTTGTCATTCATCCATCCATCTCTTTCAATCCATCTATCCTTCCTTGTTTTCATTCATCTATTTCTCCACCTGTTATCCACCAATCTGTCCATCTTTCTATCACTTATCATCCTTCAGTCATCCCCCTATCACATACCTGTCATCTGTCTATAACAATCAATGCTTTCATCGATCGATTATCTCGTATCACTCATCCATCCATCCTTCAATCACCTGCTTCATTCATGTACATATCAATCAATCTATCCATTCATGCATCCAGCTACTGTATCCAACTGTCCATCCCTCGATTCATCTGCTCTGTCTATATTTCTACCATCCATCCATCCATCCATCCATCCTTCAGCTACTCTCTCTCTCTCTCTCTCTCTCCAGAGGAACAGGTGTGCAACGGGACAAGAGACAAAAACACTCCTGCATTTTTAACCAGCACCTATTAAATATTAAACACAGCACACACTCTCACACAAACACACACACACACACACACACACACACCGAGGGAGCGACACACAATCGCTGACGAGACAAGTTATACAGGTCGATGGGCTAACGTGTGTCTGCATGTCTGCGTGAGTGTGTGTGTGCGAGTGTGTGATGGCTTTAAGCGTCATTACCTTACTTCCTAGGCATGTGGACACACACACACACACACACACACACACACACACACACACACACACACACAGGGATAATTCATACAGGCATACACGGTGCTCTCACATGTTAACATTTAAGAGGTAAAACTATAACAGACTCCATGTTCTGTCTCCCTCTCTCCCTCCCTCCATCCGTCCGCCTCCCCCCCCCGCCTCCTCTCCCCCCTCCGTCTCTTTGAAGTGCTCCATAACAAACTATAACAACAGGAAGTTTTCAATGCGCCACATTGAGAAGGAATGTCACATATGGTATGAGGGAGGGACGGAGGGGGGGAGGGAGGGAGGGAGGGAGGCGAAATGAACAGAGAGAGGGATGATTAGAGAAGATAGATAGATTAGAGATGGACTGATAAAACAAGACCTTTAAAAAGACATCACCTTGGACCGTGAGACGCCCGGATGGACATTTTTTTTCACAATTTCTGACATTTTTATAGACAAAACAATTCATCAGCTAATCTAGAACATAATCAGCAGATTAATTAGTAATGAAAATAATCAGTTGTTGCAGCACTTCCCCAGTCTGAGGCTCTCGTGCAAAGGTTTCAGCAGAGAGACAAACACAGACAGCTCACAGACTCTCCGTTAGCTATAGTTTATTGACAGATAATGAGATGTGAGGCTTTGATCGGCAATGTTAACATTAATAAACAATTTGGGTATGGTTGCTAGCTCAGCTACACCACCCCTGGTCTGCTAACTAGCGCAGAGACACTGCAGCTGTGACACCCGAAGAGGTCGGTGTGTTTACAGGGGAAACTACAGCTCACAATTTTATCTGTATCAACTCCACCGCTGGTCGTTTGTTTTACAAACCAACCGCAAGAAAAACACAGACACAACCCATTAACACCAGACAACCACTGCAATTGCAGTAAGGAAATAGCACGCTAGCTAGCTAATTCTTGTTTCAGTTAAGCTCTGCCACTTCTCTCGACTTCTCCCGTCGAAAAATGTGCATTCAGCAACGCCGACAAGGCTTTTGTCACACCAAAACAATAGACACAACCAGTCAGAGACAGAGTAGGGTCGGTCTCAAAAGAAAAGCAATGGGATCCATAATCAAGCTAGCACTTTGTTGTTTGCATTTAGCCCTTTGGGTTAGTCTAAACAGGCTAGTAGCATCTCTAACCAGTTAGCAAACAGCAGATTGGCTCACACCGTCGATCTTTACTCAGAGAAGGAACATATAGCTTAGACAGATGAAGAGAGAAGGTGTTATCATGCTAACATGCAAAACTAAGATGGTAGGCCCAAACATCGCTCTAAATGCCAACATTAAATAGATAAAGAGTTAAGGACTAGCGTGGCATGCTAACATGGTGGAGTTGGTGTACATCACTCCGTCAGCAGGTCATTGTGAGCATGTTAGCATGTTGGGGTTTGCATTTAGCCCAAACGTACCGGGGCTATTCTCATTACAGTGTAAACGGGCTAGGAGCAGTGCTAACCGGTTAGCGAGCGGCAGATTGGCTCACAGTGTTGATCTTTCCCTCAGAGGAGAAACACGTCTGACAGATGAAGAGAAGGAGACGGCAGGAGAAGGAGGGATGAAAGTAATGAGGACAGACGTGTGACACATAAATGCGGGAGGGAGGGGGAGGAGGAGTGAAGGAGTGTGGGAGGTGAGAGACCAGAATTAAGAAGAAGAAGAAGAAGAAGAAGAAAAAACCCCAACCAGATCAATTCAATCCCCCTTTTTCTCTCCTCCACCCTTCATCCCTCCATCTCTTCTCAACTGTAGTTAATTTTCTGCCCCTCCGACTCTCCATCCCTCACCTCCGTCCATCCCTCCCTCTTCTTCTTCTTCTTCTTTTACTTGTCCTTTCCTCCCTCCCTCCCTCTCTATCAATCTCTTCCTCCCCCACCTCCCTCTCTCTCCCTCTCTCTCTGCAGTTAAGTCAGTGTAATGTAAATGATGTGCCATCGATCGCCCCTGACAGTGCAAGGACGCTCACCTCTTCTCCTCCTCCTCCTCCTCCTCCTCTTCTTCATCGTCCTGTCATCTCCCTCTCTTTTCACACACACACTTACTCTCTCTCTCTCTCTTTCACACCCCTCTCTCTCTCTCTCTCTCCCTCTCCTCGGCTGCTCTTTCCTCCACCTAACATCTTTTATCTCTCTTCCCCCCCCCGTCTCTCTCTCTCTCTCTCTTTCTCAGTCTCTCCATGTCCGTCTCCCTCGCTCGCCCGCTGCCTCCCACGCCTGTCATCTTTCATCTCTCCCTCTCCCTTCATTTCACTCTCTCACTCTTTCACCGACCATCATTTATGTCTCTCTCTTCCTCCATTGTTCTTTCAGAGCATCTGCTCTCTCTCTCCCTCTCTCTCTCTTCCTACCTATACCATCTTTTATCTTCGCCTCTCTTCATCTCTCCACCCGTCTTTCTCTTTCTCCCTCTCTTTGCTGTCTCAGGTCTCTGCCGTCCATCTTTAGCCTCGCTTAAAGGAACACAAACCACCGCTGACGGTTCGGATCACCTTCTGCTTTTAAATTAAAAGACGTCCAACTTATATTCAGATCCATTACAAAGAGCGTTTGCGCCCAGAAATTATGTTTGTACACTAAATTGTTTGCGAAGTGTATTTATTAGAGGAAATATAAAGAAGTGCTACAGCCTCGCACCTCATGTGGTTAAACTGAAGGCACCTAAAGCCATTTTTGTTCTTTTATAAAGCAAATATTCTTAAAATGCTGTTAATAGAAGGATCTTTACGATGCATCATCTATTTTATACATATTTGTTGCACCATGCAGCCTGATGGACGAGTCTTTAATTGGTTAATTTAATGAGTATTTTATTTACATTTTTCAAACTAAAATATGTTGTGTGAAAGCAGAATTTTACTTTTTGGTGAAGCAAATAATTAAGTTGGGGAAAGTGGTGATTTTAAGTTGACTTGTGAAGTTAAAACAGAGAAGTGCATCTCACCTAAAGAGGCTGAGATAATCACGAGTGTTGAATCGGTAACAAAGAAATACTTTAGTTTAACTTAATTAATTTAAGTTGATTCAACACATCTTTACAGTCTCACACATACTGTCACCGCCGTGAAACCAAAATGTTGCTTTGACACTTTTTTGTTCGGATCAACAAAACAAGACTCAACGTTTTAGCTAATGAGCTTTTAGAGGCGCCAACACTGGAACAATTAATGACTGAACGAACATCAGTTTGATTAATTACTAGATGATTTGTGTGGATTGTGTTGATTTCATCCATATCAGAGTCTTACAGTAGCTGTGAACGTGCCCTCAAAGCCTCATGGGAGCTGTAGTTTTGTATGATGCGTAAAAATATGAGGAAAATAATTATCTTTTATCCATTTTATCATTATCTGTATTGCTTTCGGAAAGGAAAACCCTTGAACACCCGATGAGGCTACATGTGTTCGGATGCAGATCGTGTCCTTCCATCCTCAGCTGTCATCAAACTGTAAAACACTGAGAATTAACAACACACATAAATGACAAAATATAGGCGTGTATTTCATCAGTGTTATGGCTGCAGAGACGGATTCTCTCTGAAACACTTAGCTGAAATTATCTCTCTGAAACTGTGTTATTCACACAAGTCTGGCATAAATAATTATAAAAGCACCACACGGATATGACCACGACTGATCAATCAACTCCATTTTAAATAAATAAATACATTTATTAATAAGGTAACACGTTCTGATAAACATCAATAATAAATGGTAACTTCTTAGTTAATTAAACTTTATTTAAAGGTTATTAACAAACAATAAATGGTTTATAAAGCATTTCATTGTTTATCATTTAAATAACTATTAACTAAAGTTTAATTAAAGATAAATTTGTTTATGATTTTAAAGTGTAAGATGTAAGAAAAAATGCACTGAATAAATAAATTATACATTTAAACTGAACATTAAATTACAAAATAAAAGCATGTGGATGACAAAACTACTGACACTGATCATGACGAACATTACTGTGATAGTATCAAACATAAACTAGATGTATATCAATATTAATATATTGATTATATTGATTTTCTTAATGTAAGTATTATGATAATCTTCTTCTTCTCTGTTCCTGAACACCTCCCGTCCTTTGCTTCTTCTTCTCTGCCCTCTGTTTTCTCTCCGTCTCTCACCCCTCCTGTCGCTCCTCGTCCTCCTTTGTTCCCTCCTTCTTCCTTTACGCTCCCTCTTTCCTTTCTCCTTATCCAAATAGAGGACACAGACAATCCAATAAACGCCCCCGCTCTCAACAGCTGGAGTGTGTGTCTGCGTGTGTGTGTGTGTCTGTGTGTGTTTGTGTGTCTGTGAAGCACCGAGTCAGCAGAAAACTAGGATGACACCCTCAGCGCCGGACAGGAATGTCACAGGAAAAAAAAAAAAAAACAGAGAGATGAAGAAATAAAGAAAGAGAGAGAGAGAGGGAGGGAAGACAGATGGGAGAGAGCGGGTGAGGAAGGACATGAGGAGAGAGAGAGCGAGCGAGCGAGAGAGGAAGAAGAGAAGAAGAAAACTCTGGGGACTCAGAATGACACATGCAGTATTACTCACCGTCCCCATACATCACACATACAAAGACACACATGTAGACGCACACACACACACAAACACACACTCTGGATCTTTATCTTCGGCACAAACAAACACACAAGGACACCAAAAGACGAACCGGCTCGCTTTCTTTACACTCTAAAAAAACAAAAAAATGGAGCTTTAGGGAAAAATTGCTCTCGACTGTGAATAAATATATTTTAAAAATAAAAAATCCAGTTTATCTTTTACAGGTTTTGTCAAGTTTTCTGTGTCAAATAGCAAAAACAGCCTTCTGTCTGCAAGATTAATTATCCTGTGTGTGACTTTGAGATACTACTCATTTTATGTTACTTAATATTTTAATTAGTTACTGATTACTCTGCAACACAGCGTCAAAAGTGCACGGCAGGCGATCGGGCACGTGACCTGAGAAGCTAAATGTTGAAGAACATTTCTTTGCTTTTCTTTGAGGGCTTGAGACCCAAATAATAATGAAATGACCAGTTTTTTCAGGCAGCTCAGAAAGCCAAGCTGAAGAGGTGAACACTGCGTGACTTAACTGACGGGTGCCTCAAGAAATATCTTAAAAAATCTGTCAGACTTCAAACTTTACTGTTTAATCGCACCACAAAGGAGACAAGAATTAGCTGGCTAGCATGTTGTTTCCTGACTAACTTCAGTGGTTATATCTGGTGTTTTTCTTTCAGTCGGTTTGCTGACACAGCGGATTGTGAGCTGCAGTTGCCCCAGTAAACACACCAACATGTTCGGCTGTCGCAGCTGCAGAGTCTCTGGGCTCGTCAGGTAGAGTAGACAGGTTTGGGTGATATCCAAATTTTGATATCACATTATTGTTCTGCCAAAATGACGCAATAGACGATGTTATTGTTGTTTTTTTTGTATTTTTCTTGATTAGTGGGATGATTTGTATGAATAAATGATGGACTGAGAAGTTGATCTGCTCTCAGTCTTTACTGCTTCCTTTGTAGCAACACATACAATTAAATAATAAAATAATATTAATAAATAACTTCTAAGCTTGAAGGTTAGGTGCAGCTAGTCGCTGGTTCCCGTCTCTCTAAACTCAAGAGGTCCAACCAGTTGAGAAATAACACTGGTAGTTTAAAATTAAAACTCTTCAGGTGACGAATCAAACAGCTGTTCCATGTTGGATATTGTGAAATATATTGCTATGACGGCAAATATCACGATATTCGATAATATCTAATATTGGTCCAAGCGTAGTTCACAGCTTATAAACCACAAGAAACACAGACACAACCACTCTAAAACACCGGACCTGGAAAAAAACGCCGCTCATTGCAAAAAACTGCACAGAATTTGGTTTGATGACATCACTAAAACTGACCAATCACTGAGTTAACAATGTATCACTGTTCCTCTCAGCCGGAACGAACGAACCAATCTACAGGTGTGAAACTAAACTCAAGCCTTGAAACAGACAGCAGAGGAGCCACACTTCTCACCACAAGGGGGCGGTAACGCCTCGTCTGGTTGCTCGACAGCAGAATAAAGAAGTTTAACTGTATTTTTTTTATCGTGAAACTTTCGGTGGGAAGAAAACCCAGTTTGACACGTACAAACAACCGCACACGGTCTAAATCCGAGCTAATACCCACACATACAGGAGCACTACTACAAACATGGAGGACAATCTTGGTACAACACACACACACACACACACACTCGTTCTCTCTCAAACACACACACACACACACACACAGAGTCAGAAGGTAAGCCCGGATCCTACAATAAGTCCAGTTTTATGACTAGTGTATAACACCAACAGCTGAATCAATATTAGTTTACACTGGGTCACAGTGGACACACACTCAGATACACACACACACACACACACACAGCTTCTTTCCTTTCATAAACACACACATTGAATCTCCCAGAATATATTATTATTGCAGATTTACACACACACACACACACAGATTAGCTTTTATTCTATTACACCCTCGTGGTAGGTCGGCTTGTCCATGTAAGGAAACACACACACACACTAACACACACACACACACAGGGCTGGCTATTATAAAAGTGATAACAGTAATGTAATAAAACACACACACACACACACACAGAGCTGGTTATTATAAAAAATGATAAACATTCAAAGAGCTGTAAAGTTTTACAGTGATGAACTAACATATCAACTTTATTAACGGCCGACTGGCCTCGTTCTCAGGCTGCCGCCGTGTTTTAACACGCCCGTTTAAACCATTTTAATTCCCCTTTTTTTCCCCTTTATAACAGCTGATGCGGAGTCAGAAACATTAAACTGCTTTATGGCGACAAAGTGACTTTAAGGAGAGAGTTTCAGAGTTGGACGTCTTTCAAAACGAGGAGGAAAAAGTCAGAGTTTCTGTTGATAATCAGAGAAAGAAGACGGCTTATCTGCTAAACTGAAGCATTTGAATTATTTATGAGCTCCGCTGTGACAGGAAAAGGTTGAGAGTTTGATTTTTAAACTTACAGTGTTTTGTCATAAAGTGTTGAAGTTACACAGAGTACATCTAGCTGTTGGCCGATCGCAGAAATTATACAATAATGCCCAACTGCTTTCACTGACTTCACAAACGCAGCATCTACACACTTCAATACAGCAGGTGGCAGTATGTACGTTTAAGGGTAGTTTGCAATCTGCAGAGAAGAAGAAGAAGAAGAACAAGAGGAACACCACCAAACATGTAATCACTGGTGTGGACATTTTTTCCACACTGTTTCCGAGGAAGACAACATGGTTGCAGAGTTTTGTTTCCACATGGGTTCAGACAGGAGGGAAGAAGTCCAAAAGCCCACGGAGGCACTGTAAGGGACTATAAAACCCAAGTGTCCTAATCTTGCTTCCTTCTCAACATTGTCCTCCATCAAATCTGAACCCACAGACATGATACACATGTATTTAGCCTCGCTGTTACTTACACTTTCAGGGGATGTAATACCATCTCAAAGAAACATACATAAATCTGCTTACAAATCATAGAAAAAGATGCTCCTCCCAACTACAGAACTTGCCTTAGAATTATCACATTTTTAAGTTTTCTTCAATATCAAAGTAATCCGGTGACAGAAGTCTGTACATCCATGAGCACAATGCAAACAGGAACGTCCAATAGCTCATTCGGCACACTTTTAATGTTGCTAACCTGCCAAAATGTTAAAAAATAAAGGCGACGTAACTCTCAGGATCCAATTTATACTTCTTGTTTACATCTTGCAAAGCCCCTAAACTATGGACATTTCCAAACAAAGAAAATCAAATGTCATGAAAAGACAATTGTTGTACTTTGAAATGTTAACATGACCGAACAACAACACTAATAACAGAGCACCACCCTCCTCCTCCTCCTCCTCCATCTTCCTATTGACTAACTGATAACAGACTTAACAGCCTTATAAAGTGATACTGTTTGTGTGTAATCAAATACCATCGACAGCCTTATAAAGTCTGACACCATTAAAGCTGCTTGTTTGGATCAGATTGGATTAAAAATCAAACAGGTTGTGTGAAGCAGTAAAGAGGACGGCGACGAGGAGGTAGAGGGTCGTGCATTCCTCCTCAAACTGAACCGATATGAGCACGATGTCTCTGCTGAAGATCAATAAGAGCGGGTCAATAATTGCTCCACCAGCTGCTGTTTGCGGCTTTACTTTCAGTTCTGAACTTCCCCCCCGCGGCCGCTCACCGACAACACGGCTGAATGTTTAACGTACGAGGGATGAAAAGCGCCTGCTCTCGTGCCAAAAAAAGCAAATGACAAAGCAGTTTTATTGTTCCAGTAGTTAGCGCGGTGATATATTGCCTCCTCGCTGGACGTTTCTCCTGGATCTCCGCTCTAATTAGCCAGATTACTTCTCCCTCCGTTGAGGAAATGTGATTGTATTGTTTGTGTCATCTGCAGGCCACCGTAGCCGGAGGGGTGATTACAGTAACTGTCGTCTGGTCCTCATCAGAGGTCGATAAAGGTCAGAGCCGACTGACGGCACTTGAGATTTTAAAATAACCTTTATCAAAGAAGGTTTTAGCTGTTACTTTATTTAGACGGTACGTTTCTAAGGAGTCTGGTGGATTTATAAACAGGAAAATGCCTGTTTTTTTATAGTCAGGAGATTAATGTAACCCGACTTCTCCCACATTGTGTGATGCTTTTATGAAGACATGGACTAAAACTGAGGATGGTCACATATTTCATGGCTGCAACGTCACATTAAAATAAATAATCTTACTGTCTTCTACATTTATTTATGCTAAACAATCCCCATTTAACCCCCATTTAAATGCATTTCTGTGAAGCAAAAAACATTTTTTGTCTGAAATACGTCAACTTGCGCCGATTATTTTATATTTTTAAAGTTTCTCCGACAAAATGTCTTGAAAAATCCCCTGTAGTTTGGTCATAGACATAAGGAAAATTACTCGATTTTAACCTCAGAAACTATTAAAGCATTTTTAATTTTAATTATTGGATGGGATGGATTCATTCTCCAACCCTGTCGATCCAAATGACGGTCGACCAGAAAGTCCAACACAACCTCTTGATGTAAATGTGCTGCAGAACTTGCCTTATAATTATCACATTTTTAAGTTTCCTTCAGCATCAGAGTCATTTAGTAAAAGCTGTCAGTACATCAGTGTGTCTACTGCAAACAGGAACCTCTCATAGCTAATTCAGCATTCTTCTAATGGTTCAAAATCACTAAAATATACACAAATACAGGCAAGAGATTCAAAGGTTACGAGGATTTAACTGGAACATCCTTCACATTTTGTAACTGTAACCAAACAATATTATTGAAAGTGTATTTTTAGAACCGAATTACATTCCTTTCCAAGAAACTACAAGAAATCCTGATAACATTACAACAAAATAAGAACCGCAGCAGCAGAAAAGTGTCATTTTGAAGCTCTGCGAAATGTTTTTCTTCCTAATTTTTAATCAAAACCCAAAAACAAATAAAATGCAGGCAGTTTTCCTGATCCACCTCCAGTTATAATGTCCTCAGATAAACAGAAAGGAAACTGGAGTCCATCACGAGTCAGATGAAACCTGCTCCTGTTCGCTGTGCCGCTGCTGCAGTGGATATATTAGCTGCGAGTGATGCAATGCCTCATTTTCAGGGGCCACCCTAGAACATTATGCTCCAAAACACAATCTATTTAATACAAAATGACACAGATTCTGCCATCAGGGGATTTCAGCAGGTCTCCAAACCAGGAGCGTTGTCATTTTGCATTAAAGGACACAAGGTGTGCTGGAGCATGGTGGTGTGAGCGCTGAAACAGGAGGAAATGAAGAGGCCACTTTACATACAAACGCTGGCAGTTAAACCGTTTCTCTCCTGGTTTCAGACGCCTGATGTAACGCTGCATTTAGACACCAGATCCAGGTTTTTCCTGTTGTTCCGTGTTAAGTAACAATAAAAAAGTGTTGATGAATGATGGAAGGATGATTCACAAAAGAGGAAGTCTGACACATCTGGACACCAACGCACCGGAGACAAACGCCACTGATATTTTCAGTTTCATTCAGGAATCGTTTACGCCTCCTGCTGAGGCTGCGAGAGTCACAAAAATAACAACGTGATTCATTATTCTCATTTTTTTAAGTAACTCGTCAGAAACTGGTAAAAACAGAATCGGACCAGAAGATTGAGCCTAAAAACTACATGTTTACATTCAGGTGGCAGCGCCCTCTAGTGGCAGCAGGAATTATGACTCCCGTATGTCGGGAGCAAAGGAGGAAGTCAAGTGCCATTAAGCCAAGAGGAGGTCAACGAAACCTCAAAATCTGACATGAAAACCACCGTTTGTTGACCATTTCCTACTGACTTAGCTGCAACGACAATTAATTAAATAAAATGTTGAACATTTTCTGGTTCCAGCTTCTTACATGTGAGAATTTACGGCTTTTCTTTGTAATTTACGAGAGTAAATGAAGAGTCTTTGGGTTTTTGGACTTTCGGTCGGACACAATAAGTTATTTAAAGACGTCTCATAAAAAAAGACCGGAGCTACTTCCCAAACGTTTTGACATTTTATAGACCAAACAATTTGTAAAACGCTAACAGAGGTGATTTGGATGGAACGCCTCCAAGGTGCTTCACATTGGAGGTTTTCCAGCCACGACCAACCGGGAGAAGACCCCGACTTTTTTCCTCTGGCGCCATCATCAGGTTGAAATTTTAATTTATTTGTCCAATACTTAGGTTATTAGTTCGCAAGCTTACAAACCAAATTCCCATCAGCCTCAGCTGTACTGTGTGTTTAATGCTATCACAAGCGTAAACCAACTGTGACGTCACCAACTGGTTTTCGGCCGTCGCCATCTTGTCTTTAGCTGGGGAGGATATCCTGATCGGTTTTGAGGCCGTGCTTTACATACCCTGCTTTATAATGGGACCATAATTTACTAAATAAACATCGTGCTGTGTTGAAGAAGACTTTAAACTGAAGCTTGAGACCATAAACTCATCAGGAAACTGTTCCCTGAGGTGATAAATCAAGTGAGAAGTAGGGTCATTTTCTCATAAGCTTACATACAATCAGACTTTGTTTTGAAACCAGTGGAGTCGCCTCCTGGTCATTGTTTTGTCCACTATTTGTACTGTCTATGGTTAATAAG
The DNA here is from genome assembly GCF_040436345.1 of Pagrus major. Taxonomy (NCBI): domain Eukaryota; kingdom Metazoa; phylum Chordata; class Actinopteri; order Spariformes; family Sparidae; genus Pagrus; species Pagrus major. The sequence goes on from NC_133224.1 coordinate 3,489,356, forward strand.
TGAAATGGTAGCATGCTGATGTTAGCATGTAGCTCAATCAGTAATCTTCCCTGTTGTCAATGTTCAAAAAGCCAAAATAATAATCTGTCTTCATGCTCGCTGCAGAAAAGCAGCCACAGTTGTCTTTTGTCCGTCTCTCTCTCCCTTTAACTGCATCCACAGATGAATAAACTCGTCTGTCTCCGTTTCTCCGTCTTTACATCTGACTCTCAGACTCGGCAGTGATTAGTAAGAAGCTTCAGCTCATGAGTTCACCGTGTGTTTCCAGTAAATATGAGGCCCGGTGTGACACATCGCCTCTCCGCGTCTGTGACAGTCATTCCCTTTCCTGGAAGCAGACGGCCTGTAAAAGAAAAACGTGACTGTGCCCGGTAACATCTCACAGACACACAAACCAAACTTTGTTTTTCAATAAAGCGGCTTGTTATTGCCCTCGTTACGCTGTCGTCGTCTAGTTAATCTGTTTTCAGGGAGTCCAATGTGCTCTCCGCATTGTGCCGAGTCAGCCCTAACCAGCCCCGGACTTTAATGGAGTCAGCATTAGTCTTCTATTAATTATAGCTGACTGATAATTTTCCTGTTTTGTTCTTTTTATTTTACAGTTTGCTGTAAAATGGCTATGCAAATGAAGCCGTCGGCGCTGTATTTCTTGTGGTAATTGTTGTGAGGTTGGTATTTGGGTTGCTCTGGAGTCATCACAAACTCCCCATTGTGACATCATCAGGGGAGGACTTTAATTAATGTGAGGCACTTTGTGGCTTCTGGAAAGAAAACTTTAGAAACCAAGTACATTTACTCGATTATTTCCTCCTATATACCTCTACTGCACTGCATTTCAGAGGGAACTATGTACTCTTTACTCTTAAAAAGTAAGGATATCGTGTTAAAATACTACTTTTGTAAAAGCGAAAGTCACATATAGGAAGGGTACTCGAGTAAAAGTCTTTAAGTATCTGAAATTAAATGTACTGAAGTATCAAAAGTACAAGAAAACTAAACTATACATATTTTTACATGTAGTTATACTACAATGTGGTTCCAGCAATTGTCATATCAGATAATATCAGACTGTAATTAAAAAATGTGCCATTTTGGATCTGTTGCCACATGTAATCTGCAAAGTAACTAGTAACTAAAGTTACCAAATATACGTAGTGGAGTACAAAGTTCAATATTTGCATTGTTGTAAAAAGTACTCAGAAGTCATACTTGAGTAAAAGTGTTAAAAGTGTCTGGTATTAAATGTACTTAAGTATCAAAAGTACAAGTAAAAGTAAATTATACGTATACTTAGTGAGTAATTATATATTTTGTTTTGGTTTTTTTAATCAAATTGTTTAATTTAAAAATGTGCGATTTTGGATCTGACACCACATGTAATCTTCAAAGTAATTAGTAACTAAGGTAATCAAATAAATGTAGTGGGGTAATAAATACAATATTTGACTCTAAATGTAGTGGAGTGGAAGTATAAAGTTGCAGAAAATGGAAATACTCAAGTACAAGTAACTCAAAATTGTGCTTAAGTGCACTAATTGAGTAAATGTACTTAGTTACCTTCCATCACTACTGAAAAGTAACTAGTAACTACAGCTGTCAGGTAAATGTAGTGGAGTAAAAAGTACAATATTTGTCTCCAAAATGTTTTGCAGTGGAAGTATAAAGTTGCAGAACATGGAAATACTCAAGTAAAGTACAAGTACTTGTACTTAGTTACATTGTATAACTGCAGTATGACAGTAAAATCTAATAATCTAACTCACTCACACGTTTGTCTGTTCAACAAGTACTTTCACTTTTGATATGATGCTGATGATGATGATGATGATGATGATGATGATGATGATGATGTCACAGTGTGAGCTGGAATATTACAATAATTCCACAACAGTGAAGCAGATTTTCTGTAAGTTATGAAGCCGCCTCAGATCATCGTGACTCAGGCGTTCAGACCGTGGACACTAAACACAGACAGATGCTGAGCGAGACGCTCGGTGACTGACTGCAGGATCACAAGCTTTAACAGTCAAGTTCAGGCACTTTAAACCAACAACTTCCAGACTCTCTGAGCCTTTATCGTGTTGATTTGTGACTATAAATAACAAAACCAAAGGAAAATACAATGCTGCAGTCAGTTTGTTAAAGCCTGAGCGTCATTATTTTCTATATGTTTTCTTATATAAAACTATTGCTGCTTTTAAATGAAGCAAGAGTCATTTCATTTTCTTTAGTGTGCAATATTTCTCATCTGATGACTTCATTTAATCAAACAAAGGAAAAGCAGCTAGTTTACACATAACTTTTGGCTTTTCACTCATTCTTACCTTCAAGTTTCATGTGAAGATAAACTCGACCACAGCACAAAGCTGTCAGAACCTTCTGCAGGTGTATTTTTGTTAAATACACTCAAACAATCTAAGATCACAGCAGAAAGAGAGAAACCTCATCATTAAATCAACAGGATGTTTGAACACAAACAGTTTCCTTTACACTCCGTGTTTTGGTACATTCAGTGCCGTGCTGAGTGACCTTGGAGGACAATCCACAGGCCGCCTGTCACACGTCACTTCCTCCTCCTCGCCACCGAAACCTCGAAATGTTACAACAAAATGTTAAATAATCGTTATTATGAGCGGAGATCTCTGGAGCTGCTGTCTGTGATCTATAGCATGAAGCTAAAGGAGGGCGAGGACAGCGCGGAGGAATGTGGTGGTGGCTTTTATAGGTCACCCCAAACAAAGCAACACACACACACACACACACACACACACACACACACACACACTGAACCATATATAACTAAACTACAATCATCCCATTAGGAAAACACACACACACACAGGTGCATACATCCAGTCGCACATGTTCTCCCTCACTTTTTCCTCTCACACACACACTTCCACACAAAAGACGAGATCAAGAAAGGGTTCACACGAACAGCGAGGCCTGTGGTATTTGTTGGCCTCAAGTGGGTCTCACAGACACACACACACATGCAGACACACACACACACAGGACAAATAATCATGCAGCTTTCATCCTCCGAGGCAGGAAATGCTGCTTTTAAGCTCTGTGTGTTTGAGTTAAAAGAGCCATTCACACACACACACACACACACACACACACACACACACACACACACACACACACACACACACACACACACACACACCATCTCACACAGACAACTTCTGGACAGATGTCCGAATGCACGAAAAACAATCACACAAATACAAGCTGGAATCTCTTTCAACTAGATAAACACACAAGCATAAAGTTGTTTTAGTGCACGCACACACACACACACACACACACACACACACACACACAGGCACATTAGCAAAAAAAAAAAGGGCCCCTCTGCTCCAAAAACTACAAACATGGCTGAGATTTGACAAATCCTGAAAGAATCCAAACAACAACAGTGGAAAGATTTGTCTCTCACACACGAGGGGATGAAGAGATTCAACGAGGGGGGAAAGATAAGGTGAGAGAAGATGGATGGAAAAAAAAGAGAGATGAGGAGATGAGGAGGCAAAACAAGTGCAGAGAGTATGAAAGAGAAGTGGAGGCAGGAGGAGGGAAACCAGGGGGTTCACGGGTGAATCAAATCGTCTCGCAGAGAAGAAGAAAAGAGACGAGAAGAAGAAGACAGAGACGTCTGACAGGAGAGGGGAACATCTGAGAGGACGGAGAGAAAGACGAGCAGTGGGAGGGAGTGATTAATGAACGAGGGAGGAGGACAGAGAGAAGAAGAAGAAGACATTACCCCTGTCCATCTACTGTGGAGAAACTGGAGGAGAGGGCGAGAAAGAAAGAAAGAAAGAAAGAAAGAAAGACTTTCTTCCATCATAAATCTTTTTCCACTTTCTCCCTAAAGGTCAAAGGTCACCGGTGTCGAGATAACATCATCACACCATCGACTCCAGAACGATGAAATGAAACTCGAGCAACATTGATTAAAAAATAGCTGAGCTCTGTTTTCTTGATTTACTTCAGTCACCTCCTTCAGTTTGTAGCATGTAAAAACAATGAATTTCCAAAGGGAGTTCTTTATTGGATATCTGGATGTTTCTCTTGCAGGAGGCAGCTAATGTTTGCCTTGTTTGTGTTGGGCGGTATTTAGCAACAAGCTAAAATAAAGTCAAAGTAAAGTTTAAAAAAAAAAAATGAACTCAACAAACATTTATGATGAAAAGATCCTGTTGGGTTTGGAGAGACTATATCAGGTCTGTAGTGATTTAAGACCGAGGCTAAAGAAAATAGTCCCGTCACTTGAGGACCCTCCAGAAAATAGATGGTGGACTATTTTAGAGTCATGAGCCACAGTTTGAGACTCACTTGTGAGAACAAAGGAAGAAGCGAGCTCATCCAGAAAATATGAAATTGGAAAGACGTCGATCTTTTTCATCAAGGAACAACATAAGTAATCTGTAAAACAGTTTTTGGAAAGAAAAAGTTGAATTTCAGTTTGTTAATGTTGTTCAATGACAGTCATGAATACAGACCAGAACTAAGGTCTAAAGGTGTCGTTGTGCTTTATGGGTGCCCAATTTTTTAAATCAACAACACCTAAAGAAGTTAACCTTTCAGAGAAATAGCTTTGATTAGATAATCCCTCAAGATTTCTGGTTAAATTCAACATGAAACTGTTCTGCCGTGTGTCAAAATGAGCTCAAACTCAACTTTAACACATTAAAGTCGACTTTTCTGGAGAAGCAAACTGTTTAACACAACGCTGACATCTCGTGTAAACCGGTGTTCCTCAGGGCTCTGGATTAAGATACTTTTGAACTGAGGAAAATTTAGGTTTCTTTACTTTTTTTAAGTGCAAACTGAAGCTGTTTAAACACAAAAGTCCTGTGTGACGTTGAGCTTAAACATGGAAAAACTTCAGAAAGGTAAGTTTTGGGAGAAATTGTCGTGCGTTTCATCTGTGGCTCGTTAAAAACGGTGTTCCTCAGGGCTCCTCAATAAGATACTTCTTAATTGATGTTTATTAGCTTTACATGAAAATATATGTTTTAATTCATCTTGAAGCTGTTTAAACTTCTAAACTTTAAAGTCCTTAACTCCATTTAAAACACATTAAAACTACAGAGCAAAAACTGATACTTTAAACTGAGAGATTTTGTGTTTTACGTTAAAAATTCCAACTAAATTTTACTTGAAACTTCTCAAACTTGTGTTTCTGTTCAAACTCAGAAGTATATTTTAAACTTCTAAACACTTTACAGCTGCAGCAAACAAACCAACAGATAAAACACGAGAACAAATACGAAAGAAGAATGAAACGCAGAGTTTCAACAAGGATCCACCCATCTGACTATCTGTCTGTCCGTCCATCTATCTGTCCATCAGTGTATGTGTAGCAGTATTGTTGATGTTAACACAACCTCAGACAGACTGATAATAGAGCAGCTGGAGCATGAAATCACACAGAAAGACAGCGAGCGAGAGGGAGAACGAAAGACAGAGGAAAGGATGAGAGACAGACGAGAGGCAGATGAAGAACAGGGAACGTGTTGATAACGTGAGGACGGAAAGAAAAACCAAAAAAAAAAAATCAAACTTTAAAAAACTGTGAAGGCAGAAGTGAAATAAAAGAGAAAGTGAAGTGGGGGGTTGCTTCATGGGCGAGGGGAGTCTGACACGGGGTCACCATGAGAAGAGAAAGAAAGTGGGGGAGGGCGAGACACAGAGAAAGAAACAGACACCAAATTCATTGTTTTCATTGTCTAATTCGAACCACAGCGAGGGAGAGGATGGAGGGAGGGAGGGAGGGAGGAGGAGAGAAAAATGAGGAGGAACATGAGACGGGTTGAGAGAGATTCACACACATTCCTGCCCAACACTGAAGTTTGAGACGGAGGCTGAAATGATCTGAAGTGAAGACGACCGGCTCGTCTTCCCCTCGGTGGCCCTGGTTTCAACTCTTCCGTCAGTGTGTTTACTTTCGCTCGGATAACTCGATTATAAGCACATTAAAGCTCGTATTATTACAACTGTCGTGTAAACACCTTAACAAGCTTATCTTATTGGATTTAAAGGGTTACTCCGGCCAAAATCTGTCGTTTGAGCGTGAAACACTCGTCTTCTTGTTGACTCAAAGATTTTCCATTTTATTAAAAAGGAAGTGCAGGTTCATCCACAGGGAACAGACGTTATGATCGTTTGGCAGACTGAAGTTGTGATTTCGACGTCACGTTTGATTGGATGGGACTGTTGTGGCGTTATTCAGCCTCCTCGTTTAAATAATAAGGCAACGGATGTAGTAAAAGAGATCAATCGAGACACGAGTGTAACATGTTGATGACATGTTATTCATGTGACCCGCCACCAGGGATAATTAAAGGGCAGCTAGCAGCCGTTAGCAGCTAACTCAACGAAAAACGTCTGCAAGAGCTGTCACGGCATCTTCAGGCTTTTATTTTGGAAAGAAAATGCACACAGAGCGCGCATCGATATTTGGGAGGTTACTTCAGAATAACCGGCGTGATGTAGCGGCATGAACGCAGCGCTGTAATATACAGACATTGAGAATATCATTCGCCAATTTGTCAATATTTTGGGTTTGCAGCAGTAGAAAATGGACGAGGCTTTATGTCGTCTTTGCCGTAACTAAACAGGACAACGCCACAGATTTGTGGTGTCACCTTGTTGTGTATAAAGATGATGTGTGGCGTTAGACGCTCTGGGATTGAAGGACGGGTCGGCCGGCATCCCAAAGCGCCAGTTTTTGACGAGGTGGGAATGAGACTCAAAAAGCACCTTTAACACTTCTTATAATTAACCGTGGATCCGGCTGCTGCCTGTCGATCTCGTTTGGATTTACTTTAAGATCTCTTTGACTAGAGTAAAGGCTGTCACAGGCAAATCATTTACAACAAAAACAACAAACAAAATGGCGGTAAATGGAGAGAAAGTGGTAAAACTGTATAATGTTCTGAGCCAGTTTAAAAGTAGAGTCACAGTTTTGCATTTTTACTGCAAATTGCAGCATAATTTAGCGACATAAAGTGTTTTAATGGATGTCCATTTCTGTTTTGTTGAATTTCGGGTTGCAACTACTTACATTTTTAAATCTATCGACTTGTTATGATCAGGATGTGAAGTCTTGATTGTCTGATTGGGTAAATTGATGCTCAAAAAATACATAAATGCTAACGACACGCAGGAGACTGAATTTTGCATGCAGACACAACTTAGCGTAAAATATGACGTGCCAATAAGTTGCATCATAAATGTTGTGTAGTCCTGTATATCTGCACATTTAGAGACGGGCGTCCCAGCGATCAGAGGCTGTAGATGCTGCGCTGTGTGACACCGGTCGATGCTTTGTTATCCATAAAAACAAACATGGCTGCCGCTGGAATCCAGGCCGAACCTCGGCTCTTTGTTACGACCACATTGAAGTCTTTAAAGGAATGTTTTTGAATGAGAACGCACCGCAGCCTTTTTTTCTAAATGAACGCTTCATTAACATGTTCATGTCTCATAAACTACAGCTGGGACTCCGGAGCAGGTTCCAGGCTCCGGTCCAGCCGGTTTCCTGATGACCACAGTCCGCTCTGTCCCAGGCCGAGGCTAAATTTACTCAGTGTGGGTTACACGCTGGAAAAAAGGTTAAGAGCTCCTGATATAGGCTGAATAAACACACGCGCTCTTTATTTCTGCTCCGGGTGCACTGACTCTTTTTAAGAATGGTGCTGTATTTATCCAGGAGAATGTTTCATGAGCATGTTTACGCTAATTTTTAATGACTTCCTGTTGCACGTTCTCACACTCCCACACATTCACAGCCACAGTGTGCTGCTGCGCTGCAGACTGCACTGCGAGTCAGGAGGTCAGAGCCCTCTGCAGAGGCACGTCGGGTTATATTTGACGTAGCTGAAGTCCATTTATATACTACGCTGCATCAAACCTGTGAACTGTGCCCACAGAAATGACAGAATTAATATAATATGTGAGTAAAGCCACTGTAAATGTCTCACAGAGCCTCCAGAGTGAAATATTATTGGGATAATGTTGGAAAAACATCCTGTGCGACCATGCTGCGTGCTCATTGGCTCACTGACGCTGATGAGATTGACTCCTCAGGTATTGAAATTTGGTATCGAACGAGAAAACGTTCTTTGATGCTCAAGAGTATCGAGGCGATTCAGTTTGATACCGAGCCCTAAAAACTCCAAAGTGTTCACTGTTTTTACCCTTAAACACTTTGATTTATCATCTGATGACAACAAAATCTGAATTCTGCGACAAAATCTGAGAATTGATGATGTTAAAAAAGACAAATATCACAAAATAAGAGCAACAATGCAACACTGGACACTCGGCACTCATCTGAAAGGAGCGAAAACAGAAAAGCTGAAGTGTAGAAACATCATTTAACTGTGACAAAAACAAAATAAAAATATTTATATTCAAATCCAAAGTCTGGGTGTCCTCTAACAACACACACACACACACACACACACACACACACACACACACACACACTCTGTAGTTGTTGCTTACATAGAGGCTCTTTCTGTCCTGTAAACTGCAATAAACCCAAACACACACACAGACACACCGTAAATCTCACCATAATACGCCCTCTGAGTGTACGTGTGTGTGTGTGTGTGTGTGTGTGTTTGTGAACCTATGTCTGTGTGTGTGTGTTTACGTGTGTGTGTGAGTGTGTGTGTGTGTTTTATAGGTGTTGTAAATTTGGCTGCCGGCGTTGTTTTTATCAGCATATTCGCAAGCTGTTTAGCCAACGGTGCAGATGTCACTGTTACGACCACACACACACACACACACACACACACACACACACACACACACACACACACACACACACACACACACACACACACACAAACACATCAAGCAATACACACATAAAGATGCAGAGAGAATCATGTACACACACACACACACAGGGCATTTGACACTGTTTATACAGTGTGGTATGTGTGTATAATCCTATCTAAATTCACCTGTGTGTGTGTGTGTGTGTGTGTGTGTGTGTGTGTGTGTGTGTGTGTGTGTGTGTGTGTCTGTCACACACGTGCAAGCCGACCCAGCACCACCATTTGCATCTGCCTGCGTAAGCCCGTATGATCTTTTTTTTCTTCCTCCTCCTCCTCTTCTTCTTCTTCTTCTTCTTCGCTCTTTTTTTAAACGTATGCGTGTTCGCCGTGCACGCACGCAAGTGTGTGAAGGTCAGCGGCGGAGTGTGTGTGTGTGTGTGTGCGTGCGTGCGTCCGAGTGCGAGTGAGTGTTATTTGATTAATGCTGAGAACCGTGGAGTGTTTAGAAAGAGGTCGCGACCTTTCAGCTTCCATTCAATCAGACAGAGAGAGAGAGAGAGAGAGAGAGAATACCTCCGTCCTCTTTTTTCTAACCTCGCTCGCTCTCTTCGGGCTTTTTTCTGGCCCCTTGAGAATCTGATAAGCCTTAGTCAGCACACACACACACACACACACACACACACACACACACACACAAATGCTAATAAAGCCAGCTCCTTATTTACCTGACCTGCAGCGACCACACTCGAGCTGTTTGACGCTTTTTTAACAGTTTTTACACCCAAACAATGTTTTAAACGACGACATCTGAGCGTCCTCGTTCGACCAATTAACTCACACGACCTCGACACTGACGAGGACCTGTAACGAGCCACGACGACGCTTTGTATCCAAACTCCGACGTAACAGTTATTATTAATTAACTAACTAACAGGAGAAAAACACACAACACACTCGCAATTGAGAAGCTGTGACCAGAAAACAATGATTAGACCGTGAATCTGGTGTTTCCCCATCGGTTTGTGGATGACTTGGGAGTCGCGTCGTTACGATCACTTCTTCTGTGGACGTACGTTCTGAAAACCTCGAGCAGACAATGAACAAACACACAAAAGGCTTAATGATAAATACCTGCTGGGGAAGAGTGGCCGAACCCTGACCGGGTCTGATTACACCTTCACCACAGAGGTGGAAGATCAGATTACAGTTGTATTTTGAGTGTTTTTCTGCAGTATTCGACGGTTTTGGATCCCCAGATAGTGATATTGTTTATTTTTAAGTTTGCTGTGCTGGTATTGGCTATAAAATGGTGAAAAATGTTGATCAGTGTCCCCAAAACCCAAAGAAAAACTCAGTTTGCTGTCAAGAAACCAGAAAACATTCGGATTGAAGAAGCTGGAATCAGAGTTTTGTGTGTTTTCAGCGTCCTTCAATGAAACTGATGCATTTTATTAATCGCCCCAGCCCTCCTGGACCAGAACTTATTGTCTCACCAGTACCTGAAACAACACGCCGACACCAACAAAGCCCCTTTTGCATTCTTTGCAACACAAACACGGGCTGAATGGGAGCAAATCTCTCAGATCTGGCGTTAAGCCTTCCCAGAACAGCGTCGGCTGTCCAACGATCACATGTTGGCACGACGCTCAGGTGTCCACATACATTCGGCCACGTACTGTAGCTCTTCCTCTGGCCGCTGATCTCCTCTTTCTCTGAGTCAACACTTTGTTTTCTCCCCCCTCTCTCTCTCTTTCTCCCATGTCATCTCTTTCCCTCCCTCCTCTTCCTCGCCCTTCATCTCGCCTCCACTATCTGTTAATTTGCTCTCTATCTCCCTCTCTCCTCTCTTTGAACCTCTCCTTTAGCCCCCGCGGCCCCAGCCAATTACACACTGTTTGTCCACCCGTTTTCAATAAAACGCTGCTTCCCTCCTTCCATTCCTTCCCCTCCGCTATGTTTTCCTCCCCCTCTCTCCCCCCTCTGTCCACCCCCGACTGCTTCCGTCCACTCCCGTCCTCCCTCTCCTCCCTCCCTTCGTTCCCTTTTTTTCATTTTTAATTAACTTCTTTTGTAACTTGGAGGCGACCCCCCTCCTTCAACATGCCTCTTGCACTCCCACACTCGCTCCGTCTTTCTCACAAACACACACACACACAGACACACACACCAACACACACTCGTCTGTGTGAGACTTGGCCTTCGTCGGCGCACACAAACACACATGTAAATGGAGGTTAAACATGCTATTTACATATCAATTACAGGCAGACACCGAATCAATGATTAATGCGGGCTCAGATTAGCGCCGAGCCCGCTAGCTTAAACTAATCTGCCGGTGTTTAACTGCCGTGTCCGACCAGTTAGAGATTTTATACATTTGATTAAGATTTGAAGGGTTTTTATTGAAAGTTGATTACTTTCAGTCTTTGAATCGACCACGTGTGACAGGCTACTGTTGCTAGCTTAGCTGCAGCGAGCTAGTGTGTGTTGAATTTTAGATTTTATACATGTGATTTACATTGAAATTAAGTCAGGTTAAATGTTTTTGTGTGATTGAATTAGTTTTAGTGTTTTTAATCAATAAATGACTGTAGTTGGGAGCAGTTTTGAGCCTGCTAGCTTAACTGCTACTAGCTTTTCAAGAAGGCAGTCTATGTCAAACCTACAAAAAGTTGTTAATTTGATTTTAAATTAGTTCTTTAATGAGACAAATGGCCGAATCAGTGGTCGAATTAATTTGGATCCATTTCGCTTCAATTTCATTAAATCAGTGATTAATGTCGGCTCAGATTAGCGCTGAGCCCGCTAGCTTAAACTAATCTGCTGGTGTTTAACTGCCGTGTCCAACGTGTTAAAGATTTTATACATTTGATTAAGATTTGAAGGTTTTTTTTATTGAAAGTTGATTACTTTCAGTCTATGAATCAACGACGTGTGTCAGGTTGTGTAGCCGAGCTAGGCTACTCCTAGCTTAACGCTATCCGACAGGAGGATAGTAAGTGTCAAATATAAGATTTTATACATATTATTAGACTCAGATTTAATGAGGTCTTTTTGTAATAAAATGAATTTGGATTAATTTCACTCTTTCAATCAAAATCATGGCAGGTTAGTTAAGAGCACTTTAAAGGCTGCTAGCTTAACGGCTACTAGCTTTTACAGAGGTCAACCTATGTCAAGCCTATACATAGCTGTTCATTAGATTAAATTAGATGACTTCTTTAATTAATGGCTGAATTAACAGTTGGATTCATTTGGATACATTTCAGTCATTAAATCAAAGACTTTTAGCTTTGGATTAGCGCTAGCTAGGCCTGCACGTCTTTATTTACTAAGCTAAAGGCTTGATAAACTAAAGAGATCATGAATCAGTGGCATTTTTGTGGCAAGTTATTTGAAATTTAATCATTTTACAATTAATTTTTACTAATTTAAGTAGCTCTAAGCCCGTTAGCTCACCTGCAGCTAGTAGGAATTCCTCATCTGAAGGAATTCATGATTTAAAAATGTTTTTAAAATATATTTATTTAACCTGAACAGATGAAGCTCAGCTCTGTATGAGAAAGCAGAAACAGTCTGTTTAAAAGCAGGAAATGGTCGACCAGGGCCCAAAAAAAGGCTTATAAACACATATTTACTAACCGGAAACAATCCGGCCACCATCATAATTAAAAACCTCAGCTAACGAACGAACAAGCGAGTCGGCCTTTATGTGTGACTGCTCTATATTTCACTGTGCTTTCATGTTACAGTTTGTGGTTTTATTGGTTCGACTGTGCTTTTATGTCGCGGTGCAGAATGTGATTTTACTGCCTTTAGCTCGAGGTTTCATTTTGCTTTACTTTGTGATAATCCTGCAGGCTATTCACGTGCTCTTCATGTGTGTCAAGACTGCAAAACTTTATACACGTAGTGGACGAGGAACCGCGTTTAAAGTAAGATTTGTTCTGCACGTTCTGTGTTTTATAGTCTGTGTTTGTACCCTGAGTGATGGAGGGGAGGGAGGGCAGAGGTCATACATGGAGTCTGAACTTACAAAGACAAGAATTTCAGCCTTAATCAATCATAATCTCATAATAATCAACTTATTGTGTTGATTCTTAAACTTCCCAGCCTTTGCTTTCTGCTTCGGCGTCTTAAATTGGCAGTTTTTCTTATGCAGTTCTGCATAGAACACTTCTATAAGACGCGTTTTAAGGAAATACCTCCCGATTTACGAGGAATGTGTCATTTAAATTGGATTAAGGATCTTCTGAATGAACGAACAAACACAGGAAAGTTCGAAAAGGGAGAAAAATAAACAAGACTTCTTGCAGGAAATCTTCAAATCCTACATCTTAGCCGTTTTTCAGGAAAAACCTTGCGACTTTGATGAGATGCCAAACAAACCCTCCCCCCCTCCTCACCCGTCCCTCTACCTGTCCCTCTCTCTTTTTTTAAAGGTGGAGTGCAACGCGATGATTTATTGGTGACACCAATATGTCAAACACAGTGAGGAGGGGGAGAGAAAAAAAATAAAAAGAGGAGGAGGAGAAGGAGGTGAAGAGAGAAAAACAGATACAGAAAATAGAAAAAGAAAGAAAGCAAACAGAAATAGATGAAGTGGGAGAAAAAGGAAGCGAAAGACAAAAAGATGTTGTGCAAACTAAGACCGATTCAACAGTTACAGTGACGAGAGCCCGAACACCCACCGCACACACACACACACACACACACACACACACACACACACACACACACACACACACACCGAACGTGGAGGGTTTTTTTTTTTGACAGCGAAGCATGTATTGTTGCATTGTTTCCTTTGAGTAGAAAATTACAGTGGACCGGATCGCTTCAATGACAAGCTATCAAAACGACAGCACGTCTGCCTGCACACACACACACACACACACACACACACACACACACCGTGCAGCAGGCTATCACATATACACGAGTTAACATTCAAACACATTTACGCGCGTGTGTGTGTCGCCGCCGCTACTGAATGACAAGCTCATAGCTGCGAAAACAATGTTTTCCAGATATGCGCGTTGGGAAACTCTCGGCCTGCCGCTGAAGCTGCGAGCCGGAGGAACAACAGACGCGTTCAGAGGCTGAAAGATGTGTGGAAATCCTTTATATGCTAAATATGCAGGTGCAAGTCAGTTTGAATCGGTTGTTTAAGCAGTTTGGTCTCTGATTTTGCGTCGATTCACAGAAAATGTTTGGAGACACTGTTGTTTTGAGTTTAACAGTTGTCAACCAACAACAAGAGATTTGAGTAAAGTTTGGACGAAAAAACAAAAGGAAGGAGCAGAAACTTCCCTCATATTCGCAGCGTTAAGCCTCTTTAGGTGCCGACACCAAAAATAAGAAGTGTCATCGTGTCTGAAACAGATGCTGCACCGCTGTATACGTTTATACACATCTGTGCTGTTGTGGCTGACTTTTATACACAATAATCTTGTGTATTATGCAACAAACTGCTGAGTATTTGCATATAAATACTCAAAAGATAAATACAAGTTAACTTATTGAGGTAACGATGTCTTCATCACAGAAAAAGGACACTTGAGACAGAAACATGGAGCATCTTCACAGGATGAGAATCACAATGTGGTTTATTTTATATATCGTCACTAAAGAAGAAGAAAGAAGAAGAAGAAGAGGAAGAAGAAGAGGCGCTGACTGGTTCCTACTGAAGACGTAAATCTTACAGGCTCACAGATATATGGGGCATTTCTTTGGGGGACTACTTTCAGCGGCGGATTAACACACATTTGTTGCACTACATGGGGCGTCAGGAGTCTCAGCTTTTGTTAGACTTAAACTTTTATGCCCCGGCTACTGCACTTGAACGCACCGTGACGTCCCCGTCGGCACACCTTCGATCGTACGGAGCAAAGGTAGACGTCAGAGTGGGAGACGTGCACCTGAACGCAACATGGAGGGACAGCAGAGGAGATAAACGACACCAAAACTCAGACAGAGACGCTCAGCTGAGTTTTTAATAAATGACTTTCAGCGCAGCACCTTTAATGTCGACAAACTCCCCGATGGCTTCGCTCTTTCCACTGAACGTCTCGTCCTCTGAAGAGAAACTCACGACCTCGCCCAGAAGGAACTGATTCAGAGGTCAAAGGTCGAAGAAGGTTGGTGGTTAAAACTGGGCTGAAGGTAATTGAAAACTGGTGGAGACGTCTGGTTGGACGATACGAACATATCGCACATTGTTTAACACACAACACAGACCTGCTTCACAACGAAATCCAGTCGTCATGATGTCATTTAACCACAGCTCAGCCCAGTTCGAGTCGTACGTCCCCTCAAAACCTTCACGAGGACGAACAAAGACGAACAAAGTTAACTCGAGGACGTCTAAACTTCAGGTAGAAGCTTCATCCGCTCACGACGACATAAATAAAAGTAATAATTAAGACGATTAAGTTGTCACACTCTTTGCTTTTACATGTTTTTTCGTGACCGTCGTTTTTTTTTTGTTACAACTTTTTTCCATTTTTCTCGTCCAGAATCTTTTTTGTAAACGCAAAACAAAAGAAAACAGAAAGTTTGGCTGCAGCGCTCACATGTTTGTTGTGCGCTCACACACACACACACACACACACACACACACACACACACACACACACACACACACACACGAACACACACACTCCCACGCCGGGCCCGAGTGATGAGAACTCCTTCCTCCATAAACGTCTCAGTCAGTTTAACCACTGTTATTATTCTAATCATGATGACATGTTTTTAAATGGATTATTATACGTTTTCATTAATAACACGCTGTCTGGGAAGGAAGGAGTGTTGACGCGCACACACACACACACACACACACACGGTGATACAAACTTAAACACACAAACAAAAGCAACACAAAAAAAAAAGAAATATGTGCAATAAAAACTTTTTTTTTTTTTAAAGAAAACACACTCACATGCTCCTGACATGTTTTCACTGCTAATTACAAATTACACCAAGTTAAAGTTTTTGTTAATAACACGCTGTCTAATAAAGTTTTCTATGACGAGGGTGGGCGACACACACACACACACACACACGTATGCTCTTGTCATGTTTTTAATTGATTTCAGCTATAATTATTTATAATAAAACACACACACACACACACTCGTCTGTACGTCGGGTGATAATTACATTTTTCTTCCTGTTTTTATTAATAACATGTTGTCCGTCCGACACACACACACACACACACACACACACACACACACACACACACATCACCTGTCATCCCCCCGCTGGCCTCTCTTTACCCTCTCAGCTCCTCCTCTCTCTCCTCCTTTCATCTCCTCCTTCCCCTCTGACCTCCTCCTGCTCCCTCTCTCTCTCTCTTTGATACTGCAGTCGGTGGATGACGCTCGCCCGAAACTGTAAATCTGTCCGTTGTTGCTTCTTCAAAACACACACACACACACACACACACACACACACACACAGGCACACACACACACCTCTGACAAGCTGTCACAATAAATAGAGAGATAAGACCAGGTGGAAGAAGAAGAAGAAGAAGAAGACGAGAGGGAGGAGGGAGGGAGGGAGGGAGGGAGGGAGGAGTAAATGACAAGAAGATTGAATAAAAGAAGGATGTGAGGGAGGAGGACAAAAAAAAGAAACAAGAGAGGAGAGGTAAGATGGAGGAGGAGGAGCTGGAGGGAGGAGAGAGAGGTGGAGCAGAGGAAGTGAAAGAGAGGGAAAGAAAAAGGAAACAGCGGGACAGGAGGAGATGGAGGAGGAGATGAAGCTGGAAGGGAGAGAAAAACAGGAGAGGAGAGGATGGACTGAAAGAAGGAAGAAAGGAGGATGAGAGAGGAGACGAGATCAGGTGGAAGAAGAAGGAAGAGGAAAAGCAGGAACTAAAGGGAGGAGAAGAAGAAAAGGAAGAAGAAGAAGAAGGAAAAAGGAAAAAGAAGAAGGAAAAGGAGGAAATAAAGAG
This sequence comes from Pagrus major, assembly GCF_040436345.1. Classification (NCBI taxonomy): domain Eukaryota; kingdom Metazoa; phylum Chordata; class Actinopteri; order Spariformes; family Sparidae; genus Pagrus; species Pagrus major. The sequence continues at coordinate 3,506,123 of NC_133224.1, forward strand.
GGGAGAAGAAGGAAAGAGTTGACCAGGAGGTGAAAGAGGAGGAAGAGAAGAAGCAGGAAAAAGAAAAGGAGGCTGTTGAATGGAGAGAGAGAGAGAGGAGAGGAAACATGAGGAGGAGGAGGAGGGGAATCAGATAAACAGATGGAGGAGGTGGTTGGAGGGGAGAGGAAATGATAGGATGACCAGATGGACCCAAAGGTGGAGGAGAAAGCAGGAGGAGAGACAGGAGAACAGGAACAGGTGAAAGAAAAGGAGGCTGGTGAAGGAGGAGGAAGAGGAGAGACTGAGGAGGAGAGGATGAACAGATGAGGAGGAGGAGGAGGAGAGAAAAGTGAAGAGGTGAGAAAGAGGAGATGGATGAGAAGACATTAGGAGGAATAAGAGGAGACGGGAGATCTGGAGGGGAGAGATTAGACCTGAGGAGGAGGTGAAAGGAGGAGCAGAGGAAAGAGATATGACAGAGGGAGGAGGAGGATGGAGAGATTACCTGGTGAACGAGAGGAGAAGCTGTTGTGACACTCCCTAATGTGATTTCTAAACCAATCTGCTAAGTGCAGCGAGGAGGTGTGTGTGTGTGTGTGTGTGTGTGTGTGTGTGTGTGTGTGTGTGTTCACAGGCATCAAATAATCTTGTTGCTGATAACACCCTCCTCCTCCTCCTCCTCCTCCTCCTCCTCCCTCCTCTCCTCTTTTTTTACTTTTTTCTTGTCTTTTCATCCAATCACGACATTTTAACCTCCTGACTTACTTTTAATTTCAATTTTGTAATCTCAGAATTACGACTTTAATCTGGTAATTTTGATTTATTTAGTTTTTTAAAACACGGCCAGAACATTTGCAAAGCACAAATCAGACAGAAGGCAACTCAAAGTGCTTTACAAGGCACAAAGATTACATTTAAAATACATTACAACTGGTGAAGAAACAGGAAAGTGAGCTGAAATAAAAGAGACGAGGCTAGAAAATAAAGTCAGAGTTCAGCTCGAAGCCTTGAAACTGCTTCAGTGAACGACAGAGGCAGACAGAAAGGTGAAATATACAATTGAATCTCATAATTCTGACTTTTTATCTCATTAGTAGCAGATATTCACATGTGAGGAGCTCGAACCAGGTGAGTTTTGACTCTGTCGATTGAGAAAAGACTTTTCCTGTAAGTGAACGAGCAGACCGACGAGTGAGTTACCTCCTCGTGAACATCACGTCACCAAAGTGTGTTAAACAGATTCAGAGACAGAAAACAGATTATTAACCAGCCGACAGCTTAAAACACACAAACTTTAGCTTCACTCTCTCTCTCTCTCTCTCTCTGTATCATTGTTAATGTCTCTCGCACCCTCCTCCTTTAACAGACTCTGAAGTTGAGACTGAAACAGCCTTTGTGAAACATTATCTATTTCCCAACACACACACACACACACACACGTTGACCTGCCTCTCCCCTCTCGCTGTTTTGTTCAGTCCGCACCCTCACACACACCCTCACACACACACACACACATGCACACACACACGGGGGGAGAGGATCAGTTCTGTTCTGTGGTGACAGAGGGTCATATTTCTTGCTTTGATCTTCACCTCTCTCTCTCTCTCTCTCTCTCGCTCTGTTTTCAAACACAGAGAGAGAGAGAGAGAGAGAGAGAGAGAGCATCTCTATGTCTCTCGCCCCGGCTGGTTGGTTGGTCGGTGGCTGGTTGGTAAGTGAAGCATGAAACCTCCTCGGCCTCTGAGACTCTGCACAGAAAACCGTAATAAAACTCAAAGTGGACACAGGAAGTGAAGAACGAGCGACTCGCTTCACACCAGACGTGTTTCTGACAACAGGTCGTCGTCGGGTGTCACCGCTCGTACTACAGCCTGCGGTCAAAGTCAGAAGTGCTCGTGTTTAGGGAAGTTTTTAAAAAATGGGAACTTTTGTGTTTTGTCACGAACAGCTGGAGCCTGTCGAAACAGCTGCGCACACACACACACACACACACACACACACACACACACACACACACACACACACACACACACACACACACACACACACACACACACACACACACACAGCCTGCATCAGAGCGCTGAGGATGAAATAATACACGCCCCTCCGGCCAATCAGAATCCAGTATTATCTGTGGCGATGGTTCAAAGACGTGAGAAACTTGAAGAGAAACGCACGAAGTAAACAAACTTTTTTAATCTCATCTCGTGTAAAAGTGTCGAGTTGTACAGTTTATAATGAAAACAAAGCTAAAAGATGGTCTGAGCTTCATTTCTTTATGATTAAGGTGTAAAAAATAAAGCATTCGTCGAGTTATGGACGGATTTTAAACCACCAGCCGTCAAAAACAAAGAAAACATGTTGAGTTTTGGCAAAAATCTGCACCTACCGACCGGCTTTTTATATCATTAGATCAATAAATACCTAATTGGTCATAAACATCTTGAAATTTGACATAATTAGTCAAAAATAAATATTAAAAATGGAAATTTCCAGCTTCCAAACTCACATCGGAGACATCAGCAGGTGTGATTTACATCAGAAAAAAGAAATACTGGCATAAAAACACCAGAGAGCATCATCTTCTTTTACTCCACGCATTCTTGCGCCTACATTACCCACAATGCAACGCAACCACCAACAGTCCAGTAGGACATTCGGGTGTGTGCGTCATGCTAGTAGCAGCGGATGTAGCCTGCAGCAGAGGTGAAGGGCGCCTACGGAGGTCAAGGTGAACATAGACGACCGACGCCGACTCAAGTGACATCACTCGGGGCAGTTTATCAGATGTCACACAGCGCCCCCTGGAGGCGGTAAAGACTTTATACAACCTCCGACCAACTGAATACCCCTCGGTATCAGTGACAGTCCCTCCTCTAGCATCAGTGTTTGGTTTGTCCCTTCTGGGCCACCACAGAAACATGGTGGAAGATAAAAGTCTCACTCTAAAAAGGTCAAGAAAACACAATAACTCTCAGTTTCAGGTGATCCTACGCTCATGAAAGCATCTTTATAAACTTTAACACTTTATGGATTCTCGTTTCTGATTGGATGACCGATCAATTCATCTCCGATCGATGATGATAAACTGTGTGTAAACGCTCTTAAAGCACACGACCACACAGCAGCAGCAGCAGCAGCAGCAGCAGCGAGGTGACCTCAGCTCCTCGCCAGCCAACGCTTTAACCTTTATCAATTAACCAGCAGCACAAAGCGGAGCTGAAACCAGACACACACACACACACACACACACACAAACCAGCAAAACACCGACAGAAACAATACACACAAATATCCGCAAGACACACACACACACACACACGAAAACAGGCGAATATGAACACTGCCGCAGACGCACACACACACAGATGTAACCTGACACAGTGTGACAACTGATAGCTCTGTTTGTGCTCGCCAGACAATCACACACACACACACACTCACACACACACACTCACAGACATACCTCAGCCAGAAGGCAAAACAACTGACCGTGTTGTGTGTCTGTGTGTGTGTGTGTGTGTGTTTTACAAACCACTGTGCTCCATTAAAAGAACTTAATGCCCCATGCAAAGAATGAAAAACACAAAATTGATGAAAGGAGTTCACGCTGAGTGTGTGTGGACGTTATTCTGCCAGTGTGTGTGTGTGTGCGTGTGAAGCCGCAATGTTTCACAAAAACAAAACGACTTTGCTCCCCCTGTGTTACAAACAATACGACCTCCATCATCGGTGTGTGTGTGTGTGTGTGTGTGTGTGGGCTCTAACAGCCTGTCGTGATAAGGAGAGCCCAGAATAACACTCCGACATCAGCAACCCTCCCTCCTGTCACTCACTATCGATTCCCCCCTCTCTCTCTCTCACACACACACACACACACACACACACACACACACACACACACACACACACTATCACACACTATCACACACACACAAAATCAAGGAGGTGTTGAAGAAGCAGTGTCTCTGCTCCCAAAAAAAGATCAGCGCTTTGGTTAAAAACAGAGAATATTCAGTTTTACTTTGAAGGAGCACGCAACCGATATCCTACAAAATAAGAGCCTTACTCTTGCAAAGACGAAAACAGAGGAGGCCTCAGTGTGTTTTTAAAAATAGCGCTTCGCAAATCGTCGTTGAGTTTTACTCTTCTGCTTCCATCGCTTTTCATCTGTGCAGCCGAGTTTAAAGGAACAGTTCGCCCCAAAATGAAAATCAAGACATCGTCTCGTCACCGCCCTGCTGATGGAAAGTCAGGTGACGTTTCGCCGTCCACGTCCTCCTAAACAACTGAAGTAGCGAGTGGGCGCTGAGGCTCGACCACATGTTGAGGGTGTAGATAAAATAGTTTCAAATTAATTTGGGATCTCTGAGCTGAGAGGAGTCGAAAACATCACCCTCTGTTCGGCCCGTCTGTGAGTTGACACCCTGTTCAACCAAACTCCATTCAAAAAAACAGGTGTTTTATGGTCAGGCCATGTTTTTTCACTGTATAAATGTAGTTACACCAAAAAAAAGACTTTCTTCTGATTGACTTCGATCTACTGACACAATCGGCACATCTGCCACTTACTCATGAGGTCTTTAACAAACCTAATAGACCCAGGATTAATATATTTTTGAACCAGAACAACAGTTCAGCCTTAAATGAGAATTTAGTCATTCCTAGAGCTTCGCAGCAAAACAGCGTTTCATCATTCTCCTAAACAACTGAAGTAGCTGGGGACTTGTTTTAAAACCTTAAAAACAACCACAAAATACAATAAAATGGCTCCATACAGCTCGTCCAGCTAAGTCTTCAGAAGCTCCAAGATCCCAAATTGATTTAAAAAGACATTATTTACACCCTCTACATGCGGTCGAGCTCGTACACCCGCTTCAGACGGCGTGCACGCTAACGCTTTTAGCTTAGCAGCTTTGAAAAAGGTGTAAACAACATCTTTTTAAATCAGTTTGTGATCCTGGAGCTTCTGAAGACGAAGGTAAAACAAGTCTCCATCTACTTCAGTTGTTGAGGAGAAGCTCCAGAAATGTTTTGTGAGCTACTAAACTTCACCTGACTTTCCATCAGCGTGAGGGTGAAGTGTTGCCGATGTTAACCCCACAAACCCTCCAGTGGCACTCAGACCTTTCCAGCATTAAAGAAAAGCTCGTTATCAGTGAGTAATGGAGGGATCTGGTGTGCGGTGAGGTCTGAGCCTCTACACCATCGGGGTATTTTGAAGCCTGCACGTCACAGAGTTGATGTCATCTCCTTTAAATAACTCATATTTAATTTTCCAACTTTAGCAGGATGTGTGGGAACTGTTTCACTTTGCACAGCTGCTTTATTTCTGTGTTTTGTGTGCTTTCCTTCAGCTGAAGCGGAAAACGTCATCGAGAAACACAACACAAGTTAACATAAACTGTAATATCGATCGAGATGGACGTTGCTTTTATGGTTGCCGAGAAGACAAAGTATGCAGAAGCCCAGTGGGAGTTTTCTCCTTTTTTTTTTCAGCTTTTAATTTTTCCTTTCTTTTCCCAGAGAGCAACGTCAGAGAGGGCGAGAGTGTGTGAGAGCGAGGCATTAGAGGAATGCCAATATGATTGGAGAGGGAGAGGAGTGTGTGTTCGCTGTGCGTCCGACAACAATAGCTCTCCAGCCGTGTTGTTTCATGCGCATTCACATGATCCATTATTGCCCCTGACATGTACCGCTGTGTGTGAGTGCGAGAGGAGGCCGAGTGATTGAGATGAAGAGACAGAGGGAGAGAGGTGAAAGACGGCGATGAAGACGAAGGAGAAGAGACAATTAGAGACAGAAATACACCCCTGATACGGACGGCAAAGACAGAAAGAAGCGACCGTCCTCTTCAAAAACAAGACGGAGCATTTCAAGCTTAATAAACTATAGACTTGCATGTGTGTGTGGTCAGCTAAAAAACAGAGGTCACTCTCCAGCAATCCAGTGACACCACGGCAACACAATACACTGTTAATAATTAGCTGATACTGAGCAACCGCCACCTCAAACTCTCCATCTATCACTTTCATCTTTCGGGACAGCGACACAAAAATAAACCGGGGCTGAAAGCACAGACGAGCGCGGACAACGTCCAGCGTTCCCACCGCGACCCTGATGTGAAATTCCAGGACTTTTCAAGGAGTTTCCAGAAATAAAGCCAGAGCACTTCCATGTTACATCCTCCTTGGTTTTGCTGTTGTTGTTGTTTTCAGAAATAGACGCTTATCATCAACCCCGTGCTCCAAGTCTTGAAACTATTTAAATGTCAAGTATAATGTTGAGTGACTTCGGTGCTGAGATACAGCTTGTTTACACTCCGTCAAATAAGCATACAAGTATGCCGAATTAGCTATTAAGGTTTCCTGTTTGCAATGTTCCCATAAATGTACAGACAACTATCACTGGATTACTTTGATACTGAAGAAAACCTAAAAATGTCATAATTCCAAGGCAAGTTCTGCAGTTATACAAAGCGTTTTTTTTATATAACTTCTAAGCTGCTTTATGGACGTTTATTGAAAACAGACATCAAAAATAATGATAACCTTGGGAAGTGCAAGTCACACTTAATCTAAAAATGTGTTTATCGAGTCTATGTGTTGACATCTGACTCAGTTATGACTGAGAAAAAATGTGAATATTAGCGCAAAAAGGCGCTCCACCAGACTACATTTACTCTTCCTGTTGTTTTTAGAAATTAAGCATGCACCTGTCCTTCACCTGACGCAGTATCTTTGCCTCCTCCTTCCCCTCACAGCTGGATGTAAAGTGACTAATCTGTATTCATGTGTGACACATTTTTAGCGTTTTTTTCCAACGTTTAAGAGACGAGTGGAAGGACAGAGGCGTTTTACTTGAAACTCAACATCAGTAGAAGACAGGAGAAGAAAGAAGGACCAACTCTGCTCATACATGTTTTAAATATCAGTGGATCTCCTGGTTTCGTGACCTTCTCTGTCTGGAAAAACCCTCATAAAAGTCATGTTTGTCCTGGAATGTATTATCAGTGAAGGACAGTGGAAAGTATCACATGATCTGATGTAAAAATGTCTTCCTGTTATACTAACAGCCTTTTTTTCTCCATGTAAACAACAAAGTCATTTTGGCAATTAGCAACATTAAACGTATGCTGAATTAGCTATTAGCAGTTCCTGTTTGCAGTATTTTTATGGATGTACCGACAACTATCACTGATTCATTTGATACTGAAGTAAATCTAAAAACATGATAATTCTGAGGCAAGTTCTGCAGTTATACAGAGCAGCTCTGAGACGAGATTCTGCGTGTTCGAAACAACTGATGTCAAAAATAAAAGTACATTATCAGTTTTTCGGTTTTAAAGAACTTAAGTCAAACAAAAGACTCTTATTTTAAAAATACTCATGCTGTGCAGCTTGTTTCCCAGAAATTGAGCACTTATAATCCAAACTGACAGGATATCTCTCTTCCCGAGACGTTTGAGGACATCCAAGGTCTCGTGTCACTTTATGCTTCATCCAATTTAGCATTTTGATGCTAACATTTCGACAAAAAAAACCCTGAATTTAACTTTCCGTTTGCGCAGATGACAGAAAAAAGAGGTTTTATCTCAGAGTTCGGCCTGCATGAAGGCTTTTTGCTTCAGATTAGTTGTTGGTGTCACCTAATCTCAGGTTTTTCTAATTAACTTCTAACATTATTTTCAAAATGATGGTATATTTATGAGCTTCGGCCCCTTTTGTGCTTTTAAAACCAGCTGGTGGGTTTCAAAATGGTGGAGATCCAAAAACTGTCACACAGGACAGGACAGGAGTTTTAATTTGAAAAGACGAAGCGGTGAGTGTAATGGAAACAGTGTGAGCGAGCAGGTGACACACACACACACACACACACACACACACACACACACACACACACACACACACACACACTGACCGTTATACACAACAGGCATTAAAAAAAAACACTCTGTAAAGTGTCTGTTTACACACAAACACACATTAAAGCTGCATTTCTCCTACAAACACACACAGGAAACCTTTCTCTCTCTCTCTCTCACACACACACACACACACACACTAACACTTACATAAACGCACACACACACACACACACACACACACACACACACACACACACACACACACTGAGCGGTGAGATATAAAGTAATGGATTATGAGTATGAGAAGCTTTTCCATAACTAAAGTCAACAGACGGGTGTTTGCTTTGCGTTTGTTTGCCGTCAGTGTGTTTTTATTTCAATAAACCACAGAACTCGTAAAACATGTGTCCAGCAGCACACACACACACACACACACACACACACACACACACACACACACAGTCGATACAGTAAAAGCATCATTTTCGACACCTAAGCAGAATAACAGAACAGGAAGTCTCAGTAATAAAACCATTACGCAAACAAGCCTCTGAGTCTTTAATGAATATTTAACTGGACATCCTCCTAAAAACTGCCATTTTTTTAAAGGGAGTCTGGCAGGAGTGTCACTGTGATCCATGCACACAACAACATGCAATTAGTTAATGGTGGCCAGCTGAGTTGAGGGGAGTTCAGGCAAAGAAATCACGAGGAAAATCACCAGTAAAGATGACTTCAATCATAAATTCTCTCTTTCCCATCACAGCCTGACTTAAAGAAAATATTTCCTCTAAAAGTATCCAGCAGACCAACCAGAATCAGCTGTTTCTGATGGAAGAACAGGTGATTTGCAGCCACAGAAACAGTGGAAATCTGTACCAGACCTCATAGAAAAAATGAGGAAAATAAGCCGCGCAGAAAAAGTCCCTAAAGTCACTTTAATCGCTACAAACAAACCGAAAAGTTGCAGCCGTGCGGACTCAGTTTGGACACTTTTCGGGTTAAAACATGAGACATATGAAAGTGGTGAAGGTGCGGACCGACCTGGCGCTGGTGCAGTCCTGGTACAGCGTCTCGAAGTCCTTCCTGGAGATGAGCTTGCAGCGGTTCACGCCGGGCTGGATGGCGCCGAGCCCCCGCAGGACGCGCACCTGCTCCACGGTGCACACCACCGGGCTGATGTCCAGCCGCTTCAGCTTGGTGTAGACGGTGTGCAGCCCGCCCACCAGGTGCTTCAGGAAGAGGTCGAACACCTGCGGCAGGCAGATGAGCTCCTGGCCGTCCACGTTGAAGCTGGCCACCTTCACGCCGTGCACCTCCACCAGCTTGCACTCGCTGCAAAGTCCGGGGTTGGAGGAGGTCTGCGCCAAGCCGGGGGAGCCGGGGGTCAGGCCGGCCGAGCTGAGCGAGCCGAGCCCGGCGAGAGGTCCCAGAGCGGCGCCGCCTCCGGACACCAGCGGGGCGGCGCCGCCGTTGCCCAAGCCGGGCAGGAAAGCGCTGAGCATGCTGCTGGTGAGCCGCGGGGACGGCGACAGGGAGTGGGAGTGCGAGTGGGAGTTGGTGTGCGCCGGGCTGGAGGTGCCGGTGGAGGCGACGGAGGTGTGGAGCGCGTCCGGGCCCGAGCGGTAGAGCGCGGCCGGAGTTGGGGCGCCAGACCCCGGCGAGAGGAGCGGAGGGGAGCCGGGGAGCGACATGGAGGAGGTGGTGTAAGGAGTGGAGAGTGATGAACGCGCACACACACTCTCCTCTCTCTCTGCCTTCACACACACTCACACACTTTTCTTCTTCTCGCTCTTTCCAGTTGGGAAAACACTTGTGCGTCTTCCTGCGTCTTCTTCCTCTCACTTTTTCCTCTTCGTCCTAATTTTCCTCCCCCCTCTCTCTCTCCCTCTCTCTCCTCTCTCTCTCTCTGTTTCTATCCACAACACGCTCTCACTCTTGTTATCCGTGCGTGGAAAGCGGACTGTCCGGTCTGTGCGTAAAAGCGACTGGATCAGACTCCAGGTCAGCCCCCGTCCTGGTCCCGCCTCCGTTACGCACGACTGACAGCCGCGTGGGCCAATCAGAGAAGACTCCTGTTTGAGCTGAGGATGTGATTGGTGGAGAGAGAGTGGGAGGACTTTATTACACTCCATTGATGTGTGTGTGTGTGTGTGTGTGTGTGTGTGTGTGTGTGTGTGTGTGTGTGTGTGTGTGCAGGGTATCGGTCAGATCTCTTCCCTCTGCTGTTTCATAAACTTTCTCACGAGCTGCCCTGATTCGCAAACGGGAAGTTTTTATTTTTCTTCTTCGTCGCTTTTTTTTTTATAGTCGAGCCTCTCAAACCATGCTCCATGTGTGCGCGTGCGTGTCCTCGTGTTTGTGTCCAGTGATGACTCAAATGCGAGCTCTGGTGGCGAGACGGACGCATGTTTCACACACTGACCGCTGATCAGTGAACAACATCAGACTGAAGGTGGAGAGGTGAGGAGGTGAGGGGAGAAGGAAGGGAGGAAGGAAGGAAGGAAGGAAGGAAGTAGCTGGGAAGGGAGGGAAGGAAGAAGGAGAGAAGGATGCTTCTGATACTTCTGGATGTAAAATAAGTTAAAGATGAACACAAAAAAGGAGAGGAGTGAAATTAGGAAGGAAAGAGGATAGAAAGAAGGAAGGAAGGAAGTAGATGGGAATGGAGGAAAGGAAAGAGTAAATGAGGAAGGAAAGAAGGATGCTTCTAATACTTCCTGATGTAAAATAAGTAAAAGAAGAAGGAAATAAGTTAAATTAGGAGGGAAAGATGAAAAGAGGACAGAAAGAAGGAAGGAAGAAGTGAAGGGAGCAAGGAAGGAAGGAAGGATGGAAAGGAAGGAGGAAATGTGGAAGGAAGATGAAGATGAACACAAAGAAGAAAAGGACTGAAATTAGGAAGGATGGATGAAAAGAGGACGGAAAGGATGGAAGGAAATAAGAAGAGAAGGAAGCAAGGAGGAAGTAGGTGTGAAGGGAGGAAAAGAAAGGAAAGGCGGAAGGAAAGAAGGAAGCGTTTGATACTTCTTGATATCAAATAGGTAAAAGGAGAAGGAAAGGAGTTAAATTAGGAAGGAAGGATGAAAAGAGGAAGGACAGAAGGAAGGAAGGAAGAAGTGAAGGAAGCAAGAAAGGACTTAGATGGGAAGGATGGAAAGGAAGGAGGAAATGAGGGAGGAAAGAAGGAAGGAAGCAAGGAAGGAAGTAGGTGTGAAGGGAGGAAAAGAGAGGAAAGGCAGGAGGAAAGAAGGATGCTGGATGTAAAATAAGTAAAAGAAGAAGAAAGAAAGGAGTTAAATTAGGGAGGAAGGATGAAAAGAGGACAGAAGGAAGGAAGGAAGAAGAACTAAGTGGCACGTGGCGATAATTTAAACCACAAAAGAAGAAGAAAAGGGATTAAAAGAGAAAAGACGAGGAAAGAATAATAGAAGAGATCATCATGGAGCACCAGAGAGAATTAATTACTGCTGTGTGTGTGTGTGTGTGTGTGTGTGTGTGTGTGTGTGTGTGTGTGTGTGTGTGTGTGTGTCTGTGTGTGTGTGTGTGTGTGTGTGTGTTTAAACAGTGAAATGGGATTGAATGGTGTGGATTACAGACAGACAGGCTTTTATAATCCCGTGTAATCTCATTACTCTGAGGAACCCTGACTGAATGAAAAGAGGAAAAAGGCGAGAAAAAGACGACGAGACGCAGAGAAATCTGTTCTTTCTATTCTATTAATGTCATAAAATAACATTTAAATTTAAACACAGGACTGCCGTGTCCACTTTTTGTCATTTCTCCGCAAGAGAGAGCAGGAAGTGGAGGAAAAACTGAATCCAAAAGAGAGAAATTAAGAGAAAACGTCCAAATAAACGAGTGAAGGGGGAACGAGGGGTCAAGGAGGAGAAAAGCTGGGGCGCTGGAGAATAAATAAGAGGGGAGACAAAGTAAGAAAGGAGTGGAGAGGATGGAGGGATAAAGAGAGTCAGAGACACCAGGGCAATAATTTGTCTCTCAGGACTAATAATGATCAGACTGGAGCTGGACTCAGGGAGAAGACGAGAGGGCGAGACAGAGAGAGATGAGGTCTTAGTGGAGGTGAATCTCTCTCTGCGGGGTTATAATGACCGAGATGAACTTGGAGATGGACTTTGGGATGTGGAGAGTGAGAAAGAGAGGAAGAGGAGCAAACTTGGAGGAGGAGGAGGTGACGAGAGAGGACAAAAGTGGAAAAACTTGTCTGTAAAATGCTCTTCGTCCCCCGAGAGGGCGGCAGAGGAAGAGTCCGGGGCTCCACACAAAAGGCCCGTTGAATTACTCGTCCTGATTCGTCCAGTCATTCTGTGTTTGTCTCTGTGGAGGACAGAAGACCCAGCGTTACCTCCATGGATGATGTCACTCTGCTGTGAGCCAATCAGAAGCATGTTTGGATCAAAATGGTGGCACAGTTGGTATGTTTATAAAGATCTGCAGTAAATCTGGGCTGTTTGTAGTTGGACCTCCACTGTGTTTGGTCCAGAATCAACAACGACTGAGTTGTCTCAGGTGTAATTTTGTCAGACAGTCAGACTCCTCAGAGGATAAAACCTGCCGACTCTGGTTCATCCCCGACTTTTCATCCAGCACCAAATTACATGTTCGACTCTCCTCAGGACTCTGACTCTCAGGGCCCGTTAGCTCAGCTGGCAGAGCAGGCGGACATGTGCAGAGGCCTCGTCCTCGCTGCAGCAGCCCCGTGTTCGAGTGCCGGTCTGGGGCCGTTTGCTGCGTGTCGCCCCCCTCGTTCTCATCCTGTTCCTGGTCGTCTCTGAAGCTGTCCTGTTAATAAAGCCACACAAAGAAATCATTTAAAAAATAATTCTGACTCTTTCCTTAAAATTCCGACTTTTTCTCTATGAATTTTGACTTTTTCTCAAAATTCAGAATTTTTCTAGAAATTCCGACTTTTTTCCAGAAATTCAGACTTTCTCAAAATTCCAACCTTTTTTAGGAAATTCAGATTTTTCTTTTCAGAATTCCGACTTTTTTCAGAACTCAGATTTTTTTTCGTCTATGAATTTCGACTTTTTCTCAAAATTCCGACTTTTTCTCAAAATTCCGACTTTTTCTCAAAATTCCGACTTTTTCCAGAAATTCCGACTTTTTCTCAAAACTTTTTTTTTCAGAATTCCGATTTTTTTCAGAGCTCAGATTTTTTTCTCTATGAAATTTGACTTTTTCTCCAAATTCCGAATTTTTCTCCAAATTCCGAATTTTTCTCCAAATTCCGACTTTTTCCAGAAATTCCGACTTTTTTCCAGAAATTCCGACTTTTTTCCAGAATTCCAACTTCTCTCTAAAAATTCCGTTTTTTTTTTCAGAACTCAGATTTTTTTCGCTAAGAATTTTGACTTTTTCTTGAAATTTCGGACTTTTTCTCGAAAATTTTACTTTTTTTCAGAATTCCAACTTTTCTCTAAAAATTCCGACTTTTTTTCAGGACTCAGACTTTTTTTTGAAATTCAGACTTTTTAAATAACTTGTCCTGATACATGTCATAGTGTGTGTTTGAGATGAGGAAACAGACCTATTGTCACCTTCAGTTATGATGTCACTCTGCTGTGAGCCAATCAGAAGCAAATATCGGCATGTTTGGAGCCGTAGAGCTCGGACATGTCGTTGATTGTGTCCTGAGGAAAAAAATGGTGGAAAGCACAGTAAATCTGGGCTGTTTTGTTATTTCAGACACATTTTTAGTTGGACCTCCACTGAGTTTGGTCCAGAATCAAACACCTCAACAACGACTGAATTGTCTCAGATGTAATTTTGTCAGAAGCTCCTCAGAAGATAAAACCTGCTGACTCTGGTTCATCCCGACTTTTCATCCAGCACCAAATGACAATGTTCAAGTCTTTGTTTCTCAGAGTTCCAGCATCCAGTGTGGTGTTCCTCCTCACATTATCTCTCTTTATCACTTTCACTTCTGAAAACCACATGAATGACAGCAGGGAGGGGAAATAATATCATTCATCAGTGAGGAGAAACTCCCTGGGCGGCTGCAGGATGTACAGTCTCGCTTGACAATGATGTATGTTCGAGGAAAGTTACCTGGACTTCAACTGAGCAGACGGAGGTAACTGAGGTAATAAAGTTTGATGAAGGTGTTTACTAACTTAAAGAGCTGGTCTGTTTTAGTGTTACCGTCATACATCTGCTGTTTTTCATGAACTGTCTTCATTCACTTTCTAAACCAAAGAACAGCCTGAAATCCTCCAAATTCAGTTAAATCAACAACAGGTCATTTTCTTAATACCAGACATTTTGTATCAAGTCAGCTGACTATCATTTATTTGGGAATTAAAGCCATTTTATAATGATTGTTAGTGTTTTATCCTAAATATCACAAACACAAAATCCACCACGAACACGTCAGCGTTGGTCATTTAATCATTAAAGGTTTCCCGGCGAGGAATTCTTGTGACTGAATGTCATCAAATGTCATGAAATACAGCGGAGTGACGTTGTTACAGGAGGTCAGGTGGACGAACAGATCAACAAAGTCAATGACTTGGAACGTTTGCATCACAGGTCTCTGTTTTTAATCCAGACTTTTTTTTAAATGTTTACTTTTTTCTCAAAATTCAGATTTTTTTTCTCAGGATTCACTTTTTTTCCTCAAAAATCTGACTATTAAATTTGTTCTGACTATTTCCTCAGCATTCAGACATTTTTCTTAGACATCTGACTTTGTCTCAGAATTCACTTTTTTTCATTTTGACTTTTCAAAACGTTTCTTTTTTCCAAAATTCAGACCTTTTTTCTCAGAATTCACTTTTATCTCAAAATTCATACTTTTAATTCCTCAGAATTCACCTTTTTCTCCAAAATCTGATTTCTTTTTTTAATTTTGACTTTTGTCTCAGAATCCACTTTTTTTAAATCAGAAATCAGACTTTTTTCTTTAAAAAAATTCTTAGAATTCAGACTTTTGTCTCGGAAAATCTGACATTTGTCTTTAAAAAATGACTTTTTTTCTTTATTTTTTAAAAAAAATATTTTTTTCTTGAAATTCAGACTTTTTTAATTTTGACTTTTTTCTCAGAATTTTCAAAAAAAAAAATTTAATCAGAATTCACATTTTTCTCCGAAATCTGACTTTTTAAAATTTTTGACACATTTTTTATTTATTTAGATTTTTCTAAGAATTTGGACATCAGATCATTTTTGTCCCTGAAGATATTTTCCGAGGACAGAACATTTGAGTGAACTCATTCACAGTGTCTTTGGAGTGACTTACTTCCTTCCTCTTCAGCCTGTGGGTGGGTTGTTACGTCCAAACCTCCACCACTGACCCTGTCTCATGAAGACGCTGTGTTAGCGTGTTACCTATAACTTACCAGATCATCAGACTGTCGCTCCTATTGGTAGTTTTGTAAAGCAACAGCCTGTTTTGTTGTTCAGGTTAGTGGTGTCTCATATTGAAATACAGTCATCTGGACTCAGCTGAAACATCCAGTCATCTAAAAATCACTTTTCAACCACGTTCAGCTCGGCGACAACCTGCAGCAAAGACCAAGACTGTCAGCTGTGAATCACCAGATCAATGGGAAGTGAAAGGTGAAGAGATGAAAGAGAAGACGAGGAAGAGAAAAGAGGAAAGAAAACGGACGAAAGAAGATTTAAAAAGGAAAAATAAAGAGTTACAGTGAAGACGGGCGAGAGAGAAAGAGACGAGGAGCGAGGGAGGGAGGGCGTTGGGTGACATTGGTCTGCCGGCTTTTTATAATTTTCTTTTTTTTGTTTCACTTTGGGACGAAAACATGAATGAGAGAAGAGCCGCGGGCTGTGTGTGTGTGTGTGTGTGTGTGTGTGTCTTTTCAAACTCTTGTCTCACAAACACCTCAGTTCTTGTCCAAAGTGTTTCTATATACAAACATCACACACACACACACACACACACACACACACACTGCTGCTGTATCTGAGCCATCACTAGAGGCCATCAGGATTTATTTAGCTTTTATTTATACAAGCTTAAAGTCAAACCATCCATCTCACACACAATAGCCCGCAGCTTTCATTACAGTGTGTGTGTGTGTTGTGTGTGTGTGTTGTGTGTGTGTGTGTGTTGTGTGTGTGTGTGTGTGTGCAGCAGATGACATTGCGTGCATGTAAGCAACTTTCGTGTTTGTGATGATATACAGTAATTCTGAGATGACACGTGTGTGTGTGT
Organism: Pagrus major; assembly: GCF_040436345.1. Classification (NCBI taxonomy): domain Eukaryota; kingdom Metazoa; phylum Chordata; class Actinopteri; order Spariformes; family Sparidae; genus Pagrus; species Pagrus major. The sequence goes on from NC_133224.1 coordinate 3,522,172, forward strand.
GTGTGTGTGTGTGTGTGTGTGTGTGTGCGTGCGTGTGTGTCTTTTCCCATCATGCTCGGCGCCTCCAGCGATGATGTTGACGACGGCGGCTCAAGTTGTGTTCTTTAATAATCTAATTCAACAACACAATTACCAAGTGTCAAACTGCAGAGCGAGCGACTGGAGGCCGGGCGGAGTGACAGCGACGCTTCGTTTCCATACGAGCAGGTTTTTTTAAATTTATTTATTTATTTTCAATCATCAACTTAATTACAACTTAATGGACACGCCGAATATTGAATAAAAAATCTCCTGTTGTTTTACCGTCACACGAGGTGGAAAATGGTTTTATCGATAACGATGATGAGCTGTTAAATATTCAGCTTGTGTCCAGTAAACTGCTCTTACAGCTGATATCAGGTTTTATCTTGCAGCTACATTTTGCTTAATTTGGTTTAAAAACATATAAAATAAAATGTGAAGAATAAGATGAAGCATCGACAGTGGGGCTGTACCGCTAACATCACCACCAACATGCTTCTTAGCTTAGTCGGCTAGCATGTAAAAATGTGCAAAAATGACTTATTAATTGGCTTTTTTTTTAAAAGAAAAACTGAATACTTCACTGTTTTTTTTAGTCATTATACAACAGTTAGGAGCTCTGTTGCAGTGACATTATTAGATGTAGCATTAGCATGCTAGCCTTATCAAGAAAACCCAAAAACAAGAGCCATGCTAGCACCTCTGTTAGCCCATACTATAGGCACATTGGTGCTTTGAGTCAAGCTTTGAGTTAGCTAACGTGCTAATGTGTACGACGTTCAACACTCTGCTTCCCTGTCGATGCTACGTGCTGCGAGAGCTGACGGTCATCTACTTCAGGTGACACACTGACAAGTCAACCCCAACTATCGCTTCAACTCTTCCTCTCGTGCCATCATGAGGTCGAACTTGTGATTTTTTTCAATACTACAGTTTATATTAAATACCTTTTTCCATCCCTTCCTGCACATTTCCTCCTCATTCCCTCAATTCTGACACGTCGCGGCAGGACACCTGGGCGTATCGCCTCACTTCGGCCATTTTCTCCACCCATCCCAGAGTCAGAAAACGTCTATACAACGTTTTCTGACGTACACAGGAAGGAGAAAACCTGCCGCATGGGGCACGTCTGATGGTGTGACGCCCCTTGAGCTTAACTCTTGTTGCACTGACGTGATATACTGACCTTGATTTCTCAGATTATAAAATGTTTCTCAACACAAGTCAAATGAAAACGTGCTACATCGCGATACATCGACTGCTTCTCGTGTGTCTTTGTTGTGGATGTGGACGATGTCACGGATGTTGCCTCCATGTTTTCCTGCAGTTTGTTGACGGATCAGCTCAAAAAAAAAGTTTAAAATCAGAAATAAACCTTGAGACAGAGGAAGGGACAGACATTTCATGCAATAAAAAATGTTCTTGGGTAATATCCAGTCTGGAGTAATAAAGACTGAGCTCATTCCCGTTCCCACTTCTTTCTGTCCCCATCTTTTTTTTTTTTCTTTCCCGTCGTCCCCCTCCTCTGTCCTCCACCTCTCCTTCCCTCTCTGCCCTTCATCCCCCCTTCTCTTTATCACTCCGCTCATAAAACCTGCTCATCCAGAAAGAACAGACTTTAGAGGAGGATGGGAGAGAGAGAGCGAGGGAGAGAGGGAGGAAGTAGAGAAATGAATGAGGGATGAAGACAAGGAGAGGAGGAAGAGGAGGGAAGATGGAGAGACTGAGGAGGAGAGAGAGTTATGGGCACAGCAGTATTTGTGATAGTTTCAGATTTCAGGCTCAAATCAATTAGATTTAAACAGAATTGATCAGCGAATCAGCTCGCAGAGTTTAGAGTTCTGCGTTCGGTCCAAGTTTAGTGAACTTTGACATGTAAATTAGCGCCGACGACCGATTTTAAACCGTCTTCCTCCTGCTGACCTTTGGAGGAAGTGAGAGCTGCAGCTGCGTCGCACCATTTACTTTAATATAACCTGCGATGCTGCTCCAGAGGAGGGAGGCACGGTCTGAGGTAAAGGTACGACACGTCTACCAATACAAATACATCCTTAAACATTACCTCATCAGCTTTATATACTGAAACCGGGTTGAGACGACTGTCTGTACACTCTTGCACATTTTTTCAAGTCATGTTCAATGTCTTTTGAGACCTTTTTAAAAGAAAAGGCCACCAAAAAAATTCAAATTGAGTCATTTTCTACTCACCCCATGCTGACGGAAAGTGACGTGAAGGTTCGTGGTCCACAAAACATTTCTGGAGCTTCACAGCAAAACAGTGTTGCAGCATTCTGCTAAACAGGTGGAGACTGGTTTAAAAGAAGAAATAAATAAATGTATATATATATATACACATAATATCAAAGTCTTTCAGCATAAATTACACCTTGCTTTAATTCTCCCTTTGGCATCTTGGCCCGTCTCAGCTTGTTAGCTAGCCAAATGTGACGATAAAGAGAAGGATACACAGCCAGATGGCAACATCTGTAGCTAGCTTACGTAACGCAAACAAGAGCTAAGTTTAAACTGCTTTTAATGGCTGTCGTTGTGTTGTTATACAATATCAAACAAACACACGATACTTGTTTTTTCCGTAGGAATACCGAGCGGGACAGTTTCCTGACAGCCTACAGCAAATCTTTGGACTTTTTAAGGAGCTGAAAGAACCCTGTAGCATCTAGCATCGGCTTTTAACACGACTACAGCTTACTAACTGAAACTTTGTCTTGCATTATTTTTGTTTAAATGAGGTTAAACATGGCATATTTGTGGTTTTATAGGTGGTTATCTGATGGAGCTATCTCTGTCAGCTTAAATTCAACATTTCTGTTCCTGGATCGCTGACCGAGCCGGCTAACTTCCGGTTTAGCGCCCGGCTAACTTGAAGGGGGACTAAATAATTTAATCGTGCGACTCGTCTACACTTTCCAAATGTTATTGGACCCAATGTCTCAAATTATGACAGTCAAACGAGTCATTTCTAGTTGTTTTCTCTTCTGTTTCCGGCACATTCGTGAAATGTGACATAAGTGACGTACAACGATAAAAGAAAAAAAAAACGTTATAAGTTTAGCTCGCCCGCTAGCCCTGCAGATAGTCGCATGAATTTTCAGGGGTGAATTTCTTCGTGTCTCTTTGTGGTCAGACTAAAAATTGAGAGAGGAAAAAAAAAGGGGGAGGGAGGACGAAAGAGAGAGTAACTGAGGGAGAGCAGGTCTCAGGGTGACTACACTGTCCTAATTCCTCTTTATAAAACAGCTAAAGAGGCCAAAAACACACCTCTCTCTCTCCCCATTTGTCCCATTCTCCTCTTATGTCTCTCGCTCATCATCGTCTCTCCCCCACCTTTACAAACATCACCCGTCTCCCCCCTCTCTCTCTCTCTCTCGCCCTCTCGCTCCCTGTATTTTATATTTAACTCGTTCTCTTTTTGCATTTACATCCCTTCATCCCGACGCCGCCCCCTCCTCTCTCTCTCTCTGTTCCTGTCGTCTTTGCCAGCAGCGATGTCTTCAAACTCTGATTGATGATGGTTGCCGTCGGTTACAGTTGTGTCCTGCTTTCTGTTTTTACCAAAATACTCTCTTTCTTTCTCTCCTCTCTCTCTCTCTCTCTCTCTCTCTCTCTCTCTCTTTCTCCTCTCCAAAACTTTTTCAACTTTTTTTTTTTTTGTCTTTTTTTAAAAACTGCTGATGTGAAAGTCAACTCTCCTGCTGGGTCGCAAGGACTTTTCACATATCCACAACAAATACATGTTAAAATGACGATATAACAGATAAATATTAATAATGTATTATAAGCAACATACCTGAACCTCCTGTCGTCCTTTGTTCCCTCTCCCTTCATCCTTCTTCCTAGATAGATAGATAGATAGATGGATAGATAGATAGATAGATGGATAGTGTGGTTGGTTCATTAATGGAGAGCTTTATTAAATGTGTTTTTTTAATGTTTATTTCATTATTAACATATAATCAGTGCCATCAATCACTGTGACAGCCACCTATTGTCAGCCTGGCTGTCACACCGCACCGTCGTGCCTGTGTGTGTGTGTGTCTGTGTGTGTTGTAGATAGAGATGAATAAAGAGACGGTGAGTGTGTATTTGACGCAATTTCAACAAGGTGTGTAAAATCAATAGACCTCGTCTTAAGGCGAAGGACGGAGGAGGCGGCGCGAGGGGACGAGGGAAGGGAAGACGAGAGGAAGGAAGGGAGCGGTGGAGGAAGGAGGATTAAAGGGGATGACGAAGAATGAAACTTAAAAAGATTTAAGGAAAAGAAAGGACGAAGAAAAGACATGATGGAAGACAAACATGAGGAACAAATGAAGCAGTGAAAGGTCACAAAAAGCGTAAAGCGAGGAGCTGCACGGTCGCAATAAAGGTTTCAATATGAAGAACAACAGCTGCATTTTAAATCAAGAAAACAAACATCACTCACCTTTTATTGGAACAGGACCTTACTAGCATCTTCAGCTAACTGCGACGGGAACAAGCTAGTTTTTAAACATACAACGTATCTGATTACTAATCACCACTGATCCGCGTGCTTGATTTTGTGTCGGGTCAGCTAAACCCAGCTGTTGCTAATTTGATAATTAGCACACCAGCTCACCTCACCTGGTAGCAGCTAGCAATTTAATGTGAGCATTATTAGTGCCTTTGCTAAATGAAAACACGAGCTATAATTAGCTACAACATTTGAGTTATTGAGCTGACTCTGGTCAGTTTAAGAAAGGGCTAATTGTTAAGCTATCCTAGCCAAAAAGAAAAAAGTTAGCTAAATCTGTGTAGAGGACTTTACTCAACTTTAACGAAGCTGTACGTCGTCTACAACCTTCAGGTAATTATCCGAGTTGGTACGTGGATTTCTTCCAAGTTACCTGTTTCACCTGAGCCCCCAGAAGAGTGCCACTGTCATAGTGGCCAAACTGTGTAATTACATCGTCACGTGACGCACCAGGGCCCAAAAAGACTTTTAAGCTTACATTGTGAAAGAAGCATCTCTAAAACAGTGGATGGATCTTTTTGAGCATCACAACCCCTCATTTTGCGATCATAATTTGAGCCCTTCAGTCCAACAACATTTGGAAAGTCTAGACGAGCCGCACAATTAAACCGGAAGTCTCCAGTGCGCTCGCTCTACGGGCCAAACAACACCGGAGATCTGGGTCATTTCATACCTGTGAGCTTCTTTTGGCTCGACTGAGCAGCTTTCATAGGAGTGAACTCGATCGTGTCCAGATTTAATGTAAAGTCCTTGATAGCTGCAGGTAACAAAAACACCTTCATTTGTTCAACCTGTCCACTTTATTGACGTAGTGTCAGCAGCATTAAATCCTCCTGAATCCCTGAAAATAACCCAGAAGAGAACGGTCTGATTAAGGTGAGAATGAACCTTGTCGAACGGTGTCACATCTTCTAAAATGTCAATAGCTGAGTATTTGATGTTCGAAGGAACCGCTGTCGAAATGCCCTTGAGCAAAGCAACCCGCGTTAAAACGGCGTGTTGGGAAAAGAGTCAATCACGAGCTGGTTAAGAAGTGAACATTAAACAACAAAATCAGAGTGAAAAATACCTTCAATCGAATAAATCAAAAACAAAGCCGGTTGTCGTTGGGAGAAAGCGGGGGAGGGGTGGGGTGCCCGGGGTCCCCAGGTGGCGCGGCGGCAGTTTTCATTTCCTTAAAAATAAATAAATAAAAAAATCAACCGGGGACAGGGAAATGGCACGGGAAGAATGAAAAGCATTTGGACGAGGGCTCCGTTTTTAAATTTGACTCGGAAAACTTTATTGATCCGAGTGCCAAACGGAATTATGGAAACGAACTCGGAGCTTTGAAGAGAAGTTTCACTGTCGTTATCGTAAGCCCCTATAATCCATCATATCTGGGAATCAAATTAACATATATTTACACGAACGCACACACACAGATACACGCAGACGCACACTTAAATGCAAAGCACTCACATAATTTCTCTGTCTCTTTCACACACACACACACACACACACACACACACTCGCTCACCACAGAGGCCAAATCATTAGTCGTAGGTTAATTAGTGTTATAATTAATAACCCAGCAGACATGTGTATGTGTATATGTGTGTGTGCGTGCGCGCGCGGGGTGGGTGTATATGTGTAACGAGGGGTCGGGAGTTAAATCATATTAATTTCAACATTGATTAAGCAATAAAAAAGACTTTTAACCAGCGGGGGTGTATATCACTTCACCACACAGGCATCGCAATTTAAATCTATGTATTAATTAAAATGCATGTGTGTGTGTGTGTGTGTGTGTGTGTGTGTGTGTGTTGAGGTTTCTCGAGCGAGGAAGGGATCAACACTCTTTAACGGAGATAAAGAGAGAGAGAGAGAGAGGGGGTGAGTGATAGCAAAACATGGATCTAATTCAGAGAAAAAGGAGCAGAAACAGAGAAGAAGAAGAAGAAGTGGGATCGAGGGAACGTGTGAGAGGTATAGATAAAATGAAAAAAGAGGGAGGAAGGAGGGGGAGGAGGGGGGAGAGAGACTGACTGCTGTGTGATTGGATAAGCGCCAGTGACTCTTTGAAATTGCGATCGCCTCAGATATGCATTTCAACGTATAGCTTAACTTTTCTCATATAGATAACAGCTTCGTTAGCCGAAAAAACTTTGGCGGTTGCCAACTTGAAAGCCGTCGCGCGAGGCGTTTCCACTTCAATTTCCCCAGTCAGGCTTTGGTGATTGATCTGCTTTGAAGGAGAGGAGCTCTAAGCCGTCGGATGTAAAAAAAAAAAAAAAAGAGGCGAGAAAGGAGTGACGTTTTTATGGCGCCGAAACTTGGAGGAGTTCATGTGGCAACGACTCTGAGGCGCGCAGGTTTTTCGGGACGCAACAAAGGTGGAAAATAATTGAGTCCTAGCAGCATTGTTGAAGTGCTGGAGTGAGTTACTGGCTGTGTTAGGCTGCCAAGGCTTTCCCCAAGACCCTGCAAGGCCTCACTGAAGGTAAGCGCAATAAAACACAGCAGGCTGGAAGGTTAAACCTGCAGCAGGTGAGATTTTAAGGTGCAAAAATATGCTCCATCTTATCACGAAGGAAGGCTGCAGGAAGGAGGATCCCGTCTTGCCTCAAGAAGTTGTTTTAAAAGACGTTTGTTCCTTGTTTAAGTCATGAAGGAGGGAGTGCTGGTCAAGATGACAGCAAAACAACTAAACAGTGAAGATGCATTTAAAATGAATTTTACGTATTTGTGGAAGTATAAACCAAAAGGAATAAGAAGTCTACAGTCTAACGTTTCATCGAGGTGTCAGCAGTCTTACCACACTTGCAAAACAAAATCATTGCAAACGTTGGTAGCCAACAGTATATCAGACATGTTGTTGAATGAAATGAAATGAGAATTTACAGTATCCGGTAGCAATGCAGCTAGATGTTGAAGCCAGAGGACCTAACACAGCATCGGAGACTGACAGATGCCAATTTGATGACAGGGAATACAATGCCGGGATTGGTCTTGGCGCTAACAGCAGCTACAACAAGTTACGTTTAAGCACCAGGAAACTCCGTAAACCACCTCAGAACTAAATTCCCTGTTGTCAAACTGCTGCAGTTGGTCTGAGAGTTTGTGTTTGGACCTGGCTGTGCTCACTGTGCACACTTTAGCAACGGATAAAGTCATCTGTGAAATGAGGAAACTCCGTGAATCGTTGAGAGTTTAGGCAGAGGAGTTGGAGGACGTTATGGTGCCTTCAGACCAAACACAAGGTGAATTATTCACCTATCTGGAAGACACACAAAGTCAATGAAAGGACGCAAGTTCTCGATGACACAATCACATCAACACAGTTAAAAATATCAAACTCAAGCGAGGATTTTGCGTGAGGCTGTGTTGCAAAAGACATTCAGAGTGACGTGATGACGTTAATGTCACTGATGTCCGGACATTCGTGTACAGCAATGGATGGGAGGATAATAAGGACTAATCGTGGCCATTTGCAGACACCCGGAGCTGTACGATAACACATCTACTCATACCAAGACAGGACAAAAAAGGAGCTGGAGAGGGGGAAATTGAGTGAGGAAGTAGGACTTCCTGGTAAGTCATGGAATTATGTCTCAGCACAGCATAGCTCTGATGGATCCGGACTCCATTCAGGGAACAAGCATGAATTCATCCTACCGATGTCGCAAAACAGACGACTGAAGGTATGAAATGCTCAATGTGGCCACCAGAGGACGCACGACATCACGTGAAGCCACAAAGACGAAACACGGGATGACAAATATGGAACAAAGTCACACACAGTGACTCAGTGTTGGTGAAAGTTGTAGGCTTATAAAAACTACAACACCTTAAAGATGTTTTTTCTATTTCTAACACAAAGGTTGTAGGAAGTACGTACATGATGCTAACGCTAACATCACTGTCGTACCTATAACAGCGGTACAATAAAACACACCTCACTGCTCAAGATTTCAGGCAAAAACAGACATGAAATCAGGTTTAAACACACACACACACGTTCACACACACACACACACACACACACACACACACAGTCACCGCAGGGTGTTGGAGGGAGAAATGATGAGAAGATCAATCATCAGCTGTCAACAGTGGCTAATAGAGTATGAGAACAACATATTAACTATACTGGTTAGATTAACACTCACTCACACACACACACACACACACACACACCGCATACACACACAAATACAATGTTAACTATTGATCAGTCAAAACTTGTGTAATAAACACACTTTTTACTGCATAAAGACAGCGAAGATACACCCAGAAACACACGTGATGATAAATAAAATCTACAAATCAAATCTGATCTTCTCTCTCTGTGTTGTCCTGGCTGTGAGTCTTTGGTGGTAAACAGGTTTCGATCTCTATAGAGACAAACTGGCACTGCGGCCGTGTTTCCTCCTCAGAGCTGCCAGAAAGAAGAAGAACTGTTTGATTTTCGAGGGGGTTTCTCTCTCTCACACCTTCGTACGCCGTGGGTTGACTGAAAGCTGGAACTTCACCTGGGCGTCAACGGAAGAATGTGGGCGCTTTTAACAAAAGCCCAAACGCTCCGACCGGTCTGATCAAAAACAACAGGGGAGGAGGTTAAAGGGGCAGTTCACTTTTTCTGCACTGACATTAAAACAAATCCAAACAACAGTCAGGACACAGCCAGAAAAAGATTGTCCCACAGAAAGTGCAACTGCGTAATTATGGATCACACTGGTTGTCATGCAAGACCCGCCCTTCTCTGCCCTTACAGGAAAAAAACATGAATTTGCACTGACACATGTGATTACATGTCCATCTGATTTTACACGTGGGAGATTTACGATTTGAAAACAGTTGAAGTCGTGTGAAATATGCAAAACACATGCTTTGCACATGGAAAATGTGTGGTTTTGGAAGTTTTTAAAAGTTTTATATGAAGCTCATGTAAATTCCCATGTGAAACCTACGAGATCACATGTGAAACCTCAAGATCACATGCGCAACCTACAAGATCACATGTGAAACCTATGAGATCACATGTGAAACCTACAAGATCACATGTGAAACCTATGAGATCACATGTGAAACCTATGACATCACATGCGCAACCTACAGATCATGTGCAATCTATCTCACATGTGAAACCTACGAGATCACATGTGAAACCTTTGGGATCACATGTGAAACCTTTGGGATCACATGTGAAACTTACAAGATCACATGTGCAACCTATCTCACATGTGAAACCTATGAGATCACATGTGAAACCTACGAGATCACATGTGAAACCCACAAGATCACATGTGAAACCTACGAGATCACATGTGAAACCTTTGGGATCACATGTGAAACTTACAAGATCACATGTGCAACCTATCTCACATGTGAAACCTATGAGATCACATGTGAAACCTACGAGATCACATGTGAAACCTACGAGATCACATGTGAAACCCACAAGATCACATGTGAAACCTACGAGATCACATGTGAAACTTATGAGATCACATGTGAAACCCACAAGATCACATGTGAAACTTATGAGATCACATGTGAAACCCACAAGATCACATGCGCAACCTACAAGATCACATGTGCAACCTATGAGATCACATGTGAAACCTACGAGATCACATGTGAAACCCACAAGATCACATGTGAAACCTACGAGATCACATGTGAAACTTATGAGATCACATGTGAAACCCACAAGATCACATGTGAAACTTATGAGATCACATGTGAAACCCACAAGATCACATGCGCAACCTACAAGATCACATGTGCAACCTATCTCACATGTGAAACCTATGAGATCACATGTGAAACTTATGAGATCACACGTGAAAGCTACGAGATCACATGCGCAACCTATGAGATCACATGTGCAACCTATGATCTCGTAGTTACGGGATCACATGTGAAACCTACGAGATCACATGTGAAACCTATTATACCTAGTATTTTTAACACACACACACACACACACACTCAGTTTAAGGTGTGTGTCGAGCGCTTATAAGAAAAAAGTCACATTAAACAGAATAATTTCACTGTTTATTCTCAAACAGGAAACTACAGCAGCACTCCTTTCTTTGACCTCCTTAATGATCCATCACAGCAACGTGTGTGTGTGTGAGTGTGCATGTGTGTGTGAGTGTGTGTGAGTGTGTGTGTGCGCGTGCTGACCTTTCCCCAGTGTTAGCCGGTCTGAGCCATCACAGGAGGTATTAATGGACTAATCACATTAAACAGAGAATCATTAATCATCTCCCCTCAGCGCTGTCACTGCCACGCAACGCCTAATCAACTCTATTGTTTACACACACACATACACACACACACACACGCAGGCTGGCATGAGTCTGGCACAAACACCGATGCACACACACACACAAGCAGGGCACAGAGAAAGCACACACGCACACACACACACTGGCATGAAACGGGTGGTTTTGCAGCAGAAACACCTTAAAATCACTCAAAAACAAGCAAATTCTTCGTCATTAATCTCCATGTTCCTCTTTCTTTAACCGACACTATTGCTCATCACATTTTCGATCTATTTCTTCATCTTTTTAGCTCTCGCTTTTTCCCTTTGTCTATGTTTTTCCTGATTAACATCGTCCTTTTTCTCACTTTCTCGTCCTTTTTTCCCCTCTTTGTATCTCCTCTTCATCTTTTCCTTTTCCCCTCCCTCTCGCTCCCCTCCATCACCCTCCTCTCTCTCTCTCTTTGACTCTCCATCTTTCATCCTCTTCACTTTGTACACTGTTTTGCTGATTCAGCGGCCGCGTCATTAAGATGCCTGGTAAAAGGCAAGACACACACACACACACACACACACACACTTTGCATCTTTAATAATCACACACGCGCAGCTGAAAGTGACACGATGCTGAACGAAGCTAAATACTCAAAAGTTCATTTAAATTCTAATTTTAATTGAATTTGCAACATCGCTGCTGATTGGCTGTCATATTAGAGTTTTTTGTCAATAAATGACCAACGATGTTTTATGAAGACGCTCACAACTGATTATGTTTGAGTGATTTAACCCGCTGTTTTTTATTATAAATATTTATAATAGTGTAGTACGCCATCTGTCTTTATGTGGCTCTGGTCTAAAAATAACAGGAGCAGGAATATAACGTTGGAATATATGTATATATATATGTACATATATATATACATATATATATGTGTGTGTAAATGTTAAATACGTTGGAGTTGTGATGAACAATGATGCTTTTGCAGCAACTTACATTACTGTAATTACTTTTACGTCTTTCAGTCAGAAGCTAAAACAAGCAAAAAACTCAAAATATCCACTTACTTACCTCGCAAATGCAGCCTGCCCTCATCAGAAAAACGACCATACAGCTCGACAGTGAAAGCAGCTTATTATGACGCATATTTACGTTTCTTGTCGGGCAGCAACCTCTAGTGGCTGTAGTGATTATTACAGCAGCAGAGGAGGAAGTTGGGAGAAACAACCACGGGACTTTCACCTGAGAGACCAGGAAGTATGAAAGTCAACGGTGAGATATTTTAACTTGCTAACGTGGTGAAGTTACGTCACGTAGATAACGTGATTTAAGTTACGTAGAAAGCCACAAAAACGGCTGCAAAATGTCAAAACAGATGCCAAAATTACCTGCTTTTGTCTGTTGAAACAGGAAGCAGTCTTAAAAAGTATTTTCAAGCAGGACCAACATGGATACTTGTTCTGAAAGTTTCCTTTAAATAACAAAAAAAGATTCACTGACGACATTTCAGGCGAGACATAAGATATAATCTGTCAGTTTTTATAGTTTTTCAGGAGTTTCTAAAGGTGACGACTTGCACTGGACACCCCGTTTTGCACATATTAGCTTAGATCTCGAGTTTATGCAATTGATCCCTCAAAACGCTCCCAGAATGCATTGCACGGCTGCTCAAACAGACAACAAATGTGAAGCGTAGAAACACCGGATGCTGTGGAGACGTACCGTGAGCGCCCTGTTTCCTTGTTTGTCACAGTAATCATCCGACGCACGTTCACGACACGGAGGCCGCGAAAGGAAACGATCTTATTTGTTTATCTTCATTAAGTTGATGTTGCAAATTGAACTCAAACGCCTCACAATCCCTTTTTTAAAGACGTGGACTCAGCGGTGGAAGGACGAGCCCAGATGTGACAGATGATGAGCGTAAAACAGACAAACAGACAATTTAATGCCGCTTCTTCCTCAAAGAAAGAGGAATGTTTTTCTTTTAAAGGGCTGCCAGTTAACACGGCTCATATATTCCACCTCCGCACATCCAATCTAACCATCCCAGTCCTGGAAAGAGGGTGTGTGTGTGTGTGTGTGTGTGTGTGTGTGTGTGTGTGTGTGTGTAAATGATTAGACATGGATAGAGGGAGGAACGGAAGGAAAGATCGGGGGAATTCCTTCGCCGCAGCTCGCCAGCTGGTCGCACCTACTGACACAAATAATAAAATAACAAAAGAAAGGAGAGAGGTGAAGTAAGAAGACGGCGAGGGAAGAAAGGTAGGGAGACATGACGGGAAGGAAGTTTAACCGTCAAGGGACTGCAAGTTAATCAACAACGGGAAGACGGGAGGAAAATAAAAGAAGGAAGGAAATATAAAACAGTAAAAAAACACAAAGACAACAAACAAAATAGATGAATAACATGAGAAATGAAGGAAGGAGTTCTTCAAACTTATCAGATTTAATGCAGGCTGTCATCACACACACACACACACACACACAATCTTTTATCCACAAAACAATCCTGATGGAAATTGACACACACACCTGTGTCATCATGTGGAGGCCAGCAGATCCACACACACACACACACACACACACACACACACACACACACACACACACTCAGAGCTGACAGAGCGAGACGAGGAAGATGGAGGAGAAGAAGGAGGGATGAGGATCAGGACTCATCAGACAGCTGGAGTCTTTCCATCCACGTGTTTTTAAGCCAACTTTCAATTTGCACATTTTATTTTGAAAAACTCAAATTATTGCTGCAAAGTTTTTTACGCTTGGCTGGAAAAAATGGTGGAGCGAATAAAACAAAGGTGTGGTTATCTTTTTTTTTCCCACCATTAGAGGTTTAACTGGCTTTTTTTAATACTGCAATAGTTTAATGACACCTGACTGAGACTCAGCGCCACCTGCTGGTTATTTCAACAAACACAGTCAATGATAAACACAACACAATTCAAAGAGATTTAAATTTCTGAAATAAAAGTCTTCATACGTCAGACTGAAAAGTGTCTCCTCTCGGATGTAACATTTAAATTTAAATGAAATTCAACAATGTGAGCTGAAACTCTGACGCGACCGATAACAGACGACCACACAGATCATGAATGTTTAGAGCGAAAGACGAAGAGAGAAAGGAAGAAAGAATTGCAATTTATAAACGTATTAATGGCTGTGAAAACAGATCAAAGCTGAAAGACAGAAATGAAAGAAAGAAGGAAAGTTTTGGACTTCGTTCATTAAAATAAAAAATATCATAAAGACATTCACACGCCACAATACAAAACAAAGAACAAACACCAGTAAAGTCATTGCTCCTACAATCCCACATCTTCATATAATATTTCTATTCCAACAGCACTTGAACTCTAACTGGACCCTTAAAAACTCTTTCCTACTTAAATACATTTCCAACTCAGCAGTCAACCTTTTATAAGAAAGAGCATAAATTAACATTTTATTTCGCCAATTTTCGTGTAATTCTGTTCAAATTCGCCCGGCGTTCAGATGGAAAATGGGACAATAAAAAGGTGGAAGAAGAAAATAAGAACGGGGGAAAAAACATGTGCATTTAGTTATTTTTCTTTTGTTTCCTCGAACAGGGGATGATATCTTTGAAATATAAAAAGTCACGACCGTCAGCGACTCAAGATGTTGCAATTTTCAGCAAAGCAAAATAATGTTAAGGATCTTTATTGAGAAATTAAATTCAACAATGTGAGCTGAGCATCAAGAATGAAGGAAGAAAGAAAGAAAGAAGAAGAAGGAAGGAATAAAAGAAGGAAGAAAGGAAAGAAAGAAAGAAAGAAAGAAAGAAAGAAAGAAAGGAAGGAAGAAAGAAAGAAAGAAGAAGAAGGAAGAAGAAGAAGAAGAAGAAGAAGAAGAAGAAGGAAGGAATAAAAGAAGGAAGAAAGAAAGAAAGAAAGAAGAAGAAGAAGGAAGGAAGGAATAAAAGAAGGAAGGAAACAGGAAAGAAAGAAAGAAAGAAAGGAAGGAAGAAAGAAAGAAAGAAAGAAAGAAAGAAAGAAAGAACTGACAGATAAAAAAGTGAAATACAGACTAAAGAACGAGTGATCGATTAAAGAAGGAACAGAAGAAGGAGAATAAAAGAGGAGGATGAACAGTTTAAGTGAAGACGAGTGCATTAAGAGCGGCTGTGTCTTTTAGCGAACGTCTAATTTGTGAGATGAGAGCGACAGAGAGCTAACCAAGTGGAAAACACCATCTAGAAACTATGATTAAACCCTTCCACTGTAATAATGAGATCTCCTCCAATCCTTTTAACAGCCGCCTTCACACACACACACACACACACACACACACACACACACACACATTTTAATCCAGGATTTTTAATATAAATATAAGGTCAGACATGTAATTCGTGTCAGTGTTACTGTGTTTTAATCACTTTATGGATTCATCCTTCCTTCTTTGTCTTTCTCACATTCTCTCCTCTTTTTCTTTTCTTTCATGTTAATCCGTCATTTCTTCTCTGAGAACATCAACGTGTTCGTCTGGTTTCAAGTCAAATCTCTCCTCATCCAGCCCAGCGGCCTTTGACTTCGTGTCAGGAGGACGAAGACGATGGTGGTGTCATCTACGACAACAGCGGAGCGAGAGACCACTGTTCAAAACGTGTGAAACCACTGGACATCTTTACGGCACTGGGACATTTTCCAGCCACGTTTTGTAGCAACAGAATCAGGTAAGCAAACACAGGATCTTCGTCGAGCAAGAGACCACTGTTCAACACAGCTTTTCAACATTTTTAAGCATGAAACCACTGGAGATTGTTTATGTCGGGACATTTTGTAGCTGTGCTAGTGAGGAAAAAAATATTGGACCTATGCGACGCAGAGACATTTTCCAGCTGCGTTTGTGGCGACAGAACCAGGTGAGCCAAAACAAGATCTTCGCCAAGCGAGAGACCACTGTTCAAGACGGCTTTTCAACGTTTTTAAGCATGACACCACTGGATTTTGTCAGGACATCCAGTGTGAACCACTGGAAATATTAATAACATCGGGACATTTTTCAGCCGTGTTTGTGGCAATAAAACTGGCTGAGCCAAAACATGATCTTCGCTGAGCGAGATACCACTGTTCAACATTTTCAAGCATGAACCCACTGGATATTTTTACAGCGTCAGGACATTTTCCAGCTGTGCTAGTTGAAAAAACTTATATTTTTGACGAGACATTGAGACATTTTTCAGCCGTGTTTGTGGTGACAGAAGCAGGTAAGCCAAAACATGACCTTTGCTGAGCGAGATACCACCGTCAACATTTTAAATGTGTGAAACCACTGGATATGTATATGACATCAGGACATTTTCCAGCTGTGTTAGTGGCAACAAAACTGAATATTTTTTACGGGACATTGGCACATTTTTCAGTTGTGCCTTTTAGCATAAAACCGGCAAAGCCAAAACATGATCTTTGCCGAGCGAGAAACCACTGTTCAACATTTTCAAGCATGAACCCACTGGATATTCTTACAACGTCAGGATATTTTCCAGCTGTGGTAGTGGTTAGAGAAAAGATCCTCTTGAAACGACACCAAGATCTTTTCCAGCCGTGTTTGTGGTGACAGAAGCAGGTAAACCAAAACATGATCTTTGCCGAGCGAGAGACCACTGTTTCTGAGACATGAGTCTTTAAGTGTGAAAACACTGGACGTCAGGATTTTTACCATATTTTTGAGCCATTTAGACCGAAAGCACTCTCGGCGTTGACATGAAGACGCCTGAAACTGTGTTAAAGTTTGACAACCATGCACTGTGTTTTCTGCTCCTACAACATGAGACCATCGTTTTCACATCTCTTCCTCTCTGGACGGTTTCTGGAAGCTCTGCTCACGGCGGTGTTAAAATCTGCACCTTTTAATCTCTGTAATTGTCAAAGCGAAACCCTTCAACAAATGTTTCACACCGACTTCCATTTCCTCAGTGTGAAATGGGCTCTTCAGTCGTCTTAACTGGCTTACAGCTGTCCTCTTCTGTTTCAAAGACAAATCCTATTTTCAGCTCTCATCAGTCAAGAACAGACGCGAGGATGTCTCTGTTTCAATATCTCATTTAGACACACACACACACACACACACACACACACACACACACTGGGAGCCTGTTGCCACAGCTGCATTTGGAGACAAATCCCTTTTTCTGCTTTGCCCTCTCAGACAAAAACCACTCGTCTCATTTCCTAACCCTGCCTGTTGCACAAGATAAAAGACGACTTTGTCTGTGCGTGTGTGATCAAGTGCCTTCATTTATGTTCTCTCTTTTCTCTTTCCTTTTTTTCTTTTCACCCCCTTTCGATCCTCTTTAACACCAAATTGTTCCACCAAATTATGCTCTCTGTGTTTGAACATGAAACTAAACACGGAGCCCAAGTGACTGCTCGTATGTAAGACTGTATTTGTTTAGTGTATAATGGGAATCAATCAGATATTTACACAGTTTCTCTGGGACATTCCTGTAATGGTTCTCGTCATATCTGAGAGAAGTTTCTCAATCAATCTTTATTTACACAACAAAATCTCACGACACGTTCCGACTTGAGCAGGTCTAAACCATACTGCTTGATTGTTTTATGTACAGAGATCCTACATTTCCCTCATGAGCGAGCACTTGGTGACAGTGGCGAGAAAACACTGCCTTTAACAGGCAGAAACCTCGAGCAGAACCGGACTCGATGTGGAGCGACCGGTTGGGCAACTGTGCCTCCTCATCTGAAATCAGTTTTCTGGTCGTTTCTTGATCCTCTTCCGTTTGCTTTATAATCGTTCCCCTTAAGGTTTCTTCTCTTACTGCGACAGAGATGATATTTAAGCTCACATGAGGGGTCTCTCAATCAAAACAATGAAAACGAAAGAGGTAGTTTGACGTTGTGACGTAGCGTTGGATCATGGGAGTTGTCGTCTTTATTGTTAACCAACAACCGCTGCTGATGAAACTCCAGAAAAAGAAAATTAATCGTGCTGCTACCTTCAATAAAACTTCTTCTGGGTTTGAACATTGTTGGAAACATTTGAGATAATGTACGTAGTCATCGTTTTCAGACATTTTAATGCTGAAATGTAAAAGTATCTTCTCTCACTGATGATATTCAACTGAAGGTTTTATTTAATCCTCAGTTGTTTCTTTTTCCTCTTCCTATGAAAATGTAGGCGTCACTACGGACCCGGCTCTGACTCCGAACTCAGACGTCAAGTGTTTGATTTGTTCCTGTTTTCGCAGCTGCAGAAACATCACGCAGACGTAGAAATTATAATTTTATCTCGTCCAACTGTAACTGTCGTTTCACCTGCCTGAGCGAAATATCCCCGAATCATTCACAAGTGGTCCGAAATGCTTTTGCAGGTATTTGGTCATAAACCAAAGTATTGCACGAGTGGAAACTATGAGCAGATAAAGACACTCGAGAAAACACAATTCATCCTCAAGTGAACATTAACGTTTAAACCAAATATCATGGCAATCCATCCCATAGTTGTTCAGCTGTAATGAGCTGATAGCGTGTCTAATCGGGGAAGCATCACATTTCTTCTGAAACATACTCGTGATTATAAATTAGTGGTAAATAAAAGGAATTTTTAGGAGTCAGAGTTGCTGAAATGAAATAATCACATGATGATTAGGACCCAGTATGACATCAGTCAGGCACATCTGTTAGTGATCTTCAGGATCTGATGAGACGTGTGTTTGTACAAGAGTTATTGCTCAGCTGTGATTGGACCAATGAGGGGGCAGGGGGCGTGGCCAGATCAGCTGACTGTATGTTAAACTTTATGTGAAGCGAGACAAGAGGTGCATGTTTTTGTTCACCTACATGACCTCATGTGCACTGCATTTCTCTTTGTGTGTGTGTGTGTGTGTGTGTGTGTGTGTGTGTGTGTGTGTGTGTGTGTGTGTGTGTGAGCTTGACGGCGGGTGTGAAATAGAGTCGGGCTGTAAGTGGATGTAATTGTAGCAGGTGATTAACCATCGAGGCTCCTCCGCATCCATCACTACTGCAGGAACCGAGGGATGAAGTGGACGAGGAGGAAGAGGAGGAGAGGGAAGAAAGACAAAAAAGAGAAGAGGTTGATGTGAGGAAGAGGAGGAAGGAGGGGAAAATGGAGAAGAGTGAAGGGGGAACACGAGGAAGGAAAAAGAGATAAAGAATAAATGAAAGCAAAAGAGAAAGGGAGAAGAAGAAAACAAGAAGAGAGAGAAGAGGAGACTTAATCACAATAAGTAAAACTGTAGAAAAAATGAAGAAAGGATGGAAAGATCAGAAGATCAGTGGAGAAGGAAGAGATGAAGGAAGGAGAGGAAAGAAACAGGAAGAGGAGGTGGGATGAAGAAGAAGAAGAAGAAGATTGAAACAGATGAAATTTCTGGACAAAGTAATTGGTTGATTATGGAAAAAGAGAAGAAATGGAGATAAATAACGCAAGGAATGAAATTAAATAGAGAAAATAAAAGTAAAAGCAAAGAGAAGGAAGAAAGGATGAAAAGATGAAGAGGAGGAAGAGAGGAGAGAAATGATGAACAAGGAAGAGGAGATGTAGTGAAAGACCGAGAAAGATAGAGAGAACGAAAGAAAAGGAAAAAGGAAAGAGGGATTGAAAAAAAGACAAAATTACAGGTGTGATGTGGAAAGAACGAGAAAATAGAAACTGAAAGATATAAAAAGTTAGAGAGGAGAGAAGAGAAGGATGGAAAGATGAGGTGATGGCGATGATGGAGAGAAACGAGGTGAGGGAGGACAATAGAGAAAGTAAAAGAAGAAGTGGAAAGAAATCAGAAAAAGAAAGACCAGAAGAAAGAAAGAGAAAGAGAGAGAGAGAGAGCAGCCGTCTGGTTTTTCCCAGCAGATATGATCTCTGTCATCAGCTTCCTTCAGTTTTCCCACATCACTTCATTACAATCAGACCTCCATTATCTCCATTAACCAGCCAGGAAACACTGCACTACTTCCTGATACATTTCTCTTTTCTTTTTTTTTTCTTTTTTTTAAGCTTTCCAGGCCTTAAACGTTCAGTCTGACTGCAGCCACATTCATGTGACACAATCAGAGATACGTCCTAAATCAGTTCAGCTTAACGACTCTGACTCATTCACTCCCATTCAGTCCAGCGGCGCAGGAAACAGCTCGGGCGGCGAAGGTCATCCATCACTGTGACGGACAAGATGACTGATAAATGATAAAGTTTCTGTGAAAGAGGTTCTTTGTTTCGTTCTGCAGTCACATACTGTAACCTCGCTGGACGGCTGGTGTGGCTGCACATGAGGATTATGTTCATTATTGATGAAAGTTTCAGTTCTTTTTATTTATCAACTGATCTTTAACTTCAATGTGTCGGTCCAAAAACCCAAAGACGTTACTTTTACAGTGATATAACACAGACAAAAGTGGCGAATCCTCCAGCCATTTTTAATTTAATAATCAACCTGACCAATGTTAACAACTTCACAGACATTCAGAAGATGAATCATAATGACTTTGGTAATCTCTTTCTTTTTTTTCTCAAAATGACATCGTTATCAACAGGTTTATGATTAAATATCTGCAAAACTAATGACAATCCCATTAGCCTTAGATGTACTTAGTGTTTAGTGCTGATTAACAAATGTTAGCATGCTAACAGACTAAACTAAGGGGCCGCAACTAGTCGATTTGTGCTGAAAAGTCGATCACATTTTAACTGGACGCGCAGGTTTCGCTGGCGATGTGTTGCTAACGATGTGTCTCGGTGTGATCAGCAGAGACAGTGTTTTGGATCCCTCCAAAGTTCTCACAAGGTCAGCGCTATACGTCTGATTGGTTGGCTTCACAAACTGTTAACTCACTTTGTTGCTCTGGTCTGCTTTTGGTGTTTTAAGCTGTAGTTTCCCCAGTAAACACACCAACCTCTTCAGCCTCTCTCACAGTCTCCTGCTGCTCCTGTCGGGGTCACTTTACCTCTGAAGCCGCTCTTCACTGTTTCTGTCCAAGTCCCTCCAATGTGACGGTGTAAACAGATTCATGTCCCCACAACATGAGTAACACACACACACACACACACACACACACACACACACACACACTCAGCCCTGCTATTTGACTTTCCATACAGTGGTTAATGGTTTGCACCTGTCCTGCTCTGTTTTCTGTTCAGCTTTTTCCAGCGTATCCTTCATCAGTACACACCCGCTGCATGAGTGTGTGTGTGTGTGTGTGTGTGTGTGTGTGTGTGATCAGATCTCCGTCTTTTTCCACAGCGTGTCCCCTTCCTGCATCTCGTCTTTGCCTCGTTTTGTATAAACTCCAGGATTACACACTCATCCGTGTTGGATTTTTTCCCTCAGAGGTCGACAGATGTTAACATCAGGATTTCATCCAAACTTCACAGGTCAAAGTTCTCCACATTTGGCCAATGATGTGACACCGCCTCACATCCAGAGGTGATGTTTAGCATCTAATCCTCTCGACCTCAGTTGTGACCTCATTCGTATTTAAAAATGAAGCTTTTATTTCTTTCTAATCCTCAAAAATATTTTTTAAAAATAGAAAAAGAAGGTTTTTGGTTCCTTATTTCAATAGAAAGAGAAAATGAAACATGTAATTTTCATTTAGCAGCACAAATTAAAGCTCAGGCTTCATGTTTTAACTGAAAAACAATGTTTTAATTCACATTTTCACAGCATTTGAGTCCAGTGTTTTAAAATATGTAAACAGTTTTCTCATGAGCTTGACATTTTAAAACATTTATGATATTACAGGCCCGGTGTGGTGCAGGTGTATCACTGGAACAGCACGACAACACACAACACACAGCACACAACACACAACACACTGCTGCAGTGGAAAAATTATATGAGAGAGAAGGCTGTCAACGTGTGTGTGTGTGTGTGTGTGTGTGTGTGTGTCTCAGGAGGGAGGCAGCAGCATAAAGACGCCAGATGCTACTGTGTCAGGCAGGTTAGGTGTGTGTGTGTGTGTGTGTGAGAGAGAGAGAGAGACAGAAAGTGAGACGGGTGAGGAGAGACAGAAGGACAGGACGGGAGACGAGGGACGGAAAAATGAAAAGTGTGTGTGTGTCTGTGTGTGTGTGTGTGTGTGAGGCAGATGGTGAGTAGGGACGGAGCAGGTTCATGTTACAGTATCAAATGTTTAATGTGTGTGTGTGTTTGCATGTGTGTGTGTGTGTGTTGAGCTGCTGTGGATCATCCTCAGGTCTTTATCTCCATCTAGTGGTCGGACTGATAATAACAAGCCGGTCTGATCACAGTCAGCTCGTCTGTTGTGTCTGCAGCTGCTGTATTAACAGTTTCTCTCTGGATGAATAAAGTTCGATCTTCACTTCTTCATTTTCACTTTTCCTTAAATCCCAGAGGCTTTTTAACCATCATGCAGCTGTTCATACACTTTATGTTTTGTTAACTTTCATTTTTTTCAACCTCAGCTCATTGTTGTTCATATTGCAACATGCATCCCACGTTGTCAGGCTTTCATTCTGTGGTCCTGGATGAGTTTTTGTCACTTTTACTACTTTTCACTAGATATTTTCAGCCCATAGACCAAATACATGCCATTCCCCTTGTGTCCTGTAGGGGGCTTTGCCTCTGAATGAAACTTAACCCTCATGCAACTGATAAAAGACCACGATTAATAAAAAAAATAATGTTTCATGTCAAAAACTGCCATAAAAATACTATATATGAATTATATGGAAAAATGGCAATATGTTTAAAGGGTTAAAATCCTGAAAATGAATCAATATTTGTTATTATTATTATTTTAAGGACTGATGTTGGTTGAAAAATGGATTGTATAATGTGTTTTTGTATTAAATCTGGTCTAAGTCATTTTTTTATCAGTTGCATGAGGGTTAAGAGTAAAAAACAATTCATTATTTACTTCTTAATTGAAGTTAATTGCTTTAATTTGCACGTGGCGGTCATGTTCTCAGTCGTACGTCCACGTTTGACTGCAAAACATCTCTCTTGGATAAAAGTGCTTCATTTAAAGTGCTACTTGAGTAAAATCACAGAAGTAAAATGTACTTAAAGTATCAAAAATGTTATTTGTCCACCACTGACGCTTGGTTTTATAAATCTGGAGGTGCACGACCACGTGCTGCGACGACGTCTGCAGCCTTCACGCTTGACGCAAGAGTAGTGGTGACGCAACTTCTGACACGTGAATCCAAACGTCGAGGACGCTGCATGAAGATTACACAAAGCTGACTAGTATATAGTCTAGTATAGCGTGTATAGTGTCATGTCAGCGCTCGGGTCGCTCCAGCAGCCTCTTACTGTTGTATTGTTGTCGTGACTTTGTAAGTGTGTGAGCATGTGTGTCAGTCACAGAAACAGACAAAGGGAACAGAAGATACGAGTCAGTGACTTGACCAACATTTTACATGTGTGTCATCCCACACACACACACACACACACACACACACACACACACACACACACACACACACAGATACACATTAAGTGCTCAGTCCATGCTGGAGGCGACATGAGGCATTGCACTACTAGCCTACTTTAGGACAGGTCACTTCTCTAAAAGCGTCCAGCCACCGTGAAATTCATATTATTCCCGTGGAGGACACACACACACACACACACACACACACACACACACACAGATGGTGGCATCACATTAGGAGTGTATAGAAACATCTCTGCTGGCTGCCAACACGCGTCTTCATCGGAAACGTATGTGAAGAAAGAAAACAACAAATCGATCGTCCAGATTTTTGAAAAATAAAAAATATTTAGTTCAGTTTGTGCAAAAATTATCAAATTTAAAGTAAACGTGTGTTTTGTGTTTGTTTTTACTTCACTTAGATGTTTGAGCTTCAGTGTGTAGAATGATGTGTGTGCAGAGAACAGCATAGTAAAATATAATATAGTATAGGATCGTAGTACAGTACATTGTATAGTGTAGTACATTATAGCATAGCATAGTGTACTACAGCATAGTATAGTATAGCATTGTATAGCATAGCATAGCTATCATAGAATGATGTAGCAAAGTATACCACAGTATAGTATAGTATAGGATAGTATAGGATAGTATAGTATCACTGGCATAATAGAGTATAACATAGCAAGCATATTATAGCATAGCATAACATAGTATAGTTAGCATAGTATAGTATAGCACAGCTAGCATAGTATAACACAGCTAGCATAGTGTAGTATTGTATAGCATAGTATAGTATAGCTAGCAAAGTAGAGTATAACATAGAGAGCATACTATAGCATAGCATGATATAGTATAGCTAGCATAGTATAGCATAGTATAGCACAGCTAGCATAGTATAATATAGTATAGCATAGCATAGCTAGTACAGTATAGCATAACATAGTACAGCTAGCATAGTATAGCATAGTATAGCACAGCTAGCATAGTATAATATAGTATAGCATAGCATAGCTAGTACAGTATAGCATAACATAGTACAGCTAGCATAGTATAATATAGTATAGCATAGCATAGCTAGTACAGTATAGCATAACATAGTACAGCTAGCATAGTATAGGTAGCATAGTATAGTATAGCATAGATAGCATAGCATAGTATATCATAATAACAGAGGTGGAAAGTAATAAACTACATTTACACAAGCAGAGTACAATGTTGAGGTATTTTACTTCAGTATTTGGATGCTATGCTACCTAATACTTTTTACTTGATTACTTTTCTCTACAGCTTTACTTACTGGGTTACAATATTACTGCCCACCAGATTATACAGTAGTGTATGAAGTAGCTAATTATAGAAGTAATATCACAGTGTGTATTTGAAGTATCAGAAGTAAAAGTACTCAGTATGCAGTCAGTATTCATCATTACAGGTAATCTATGTATCTACTGATGCAGTAAAGTAAAGTATCAGTCTGATAGATGTTGTATTCTGCTGTCAGAAGTTGTTAAATAATAAAGTACTTTTACTTTGATGTTGAAGTACGTGTGTGTGTGTGTGTGTGTGTGTGTGTGTGTGTGTGTGTGTGTGTGTGTGTGTGTGTGTGTGTGTACAGTATGTGACAGAGGCTGTGTCAGTGCTCAGTGTGTGGAAACAGCGTCACTCATCCAGAGAGAGCGCGCGCTCCACGAGCCCCGGTGGAGGAGAGGCTGGTGATGATGATGATGATGATGATGATGATGATGATGATGATGATGATGATGATGGTGCTGGTGGTGCTGATGAGGAGCGCGTGAAGCCGCGCTGCTGCTGCTGCTCAGCTGGACTTACAGTGCGGATGGAGACATGACGGTCTCCTCCTGAGACACACGCGGACCGATGGGGGACCAGCACCGCAGGACCAGGACGCTCGGGAGCCTCAGCCTCTCCTCCAAGTCCCGGGTCTCCAAGGAGACCAAGCTCCGGCTGCGCGTCATCTTCCTGGATGACAGCGAGCGCACGTTCGAGGTGGAGGTGAGTTCACGGTCCTCTGAAGCTGCAGGTAAAAACACTTTTCTGACTTTTACCTGCACGTGTGCTGCGTCTGGAGCCTGCGGAGCAGCGGAGGGTTGATGACATGTTGTTTATTATCCACTGAGAGTCTGATCAGGCTGCTGTACAGATAGTTATACACACTCACCTCTGGTTTACTGCTCTGTGTGCTATTTCTGTTTCTCTTCTTCTTTTATCAAGAAAGAAAGAAAGAAAGAAAGAGAGGAAGAGAGGAAGAGAGGAAGGAAGGAAGGAGGGAGGAAGAGAGAGAGACAGAGGGAGGGAAGGAGGGAAGAGTGAGTCAGTGAGTGAGTGAGTGAGTGAGGGAGGGAGGGAGGGAAGGAAGGAAGAGAGAGAGGAAGGAAGGAAGGAAGGAAGAGAGAGAGTGAGAGAGAGGGAGGGAGGGAAGAGTGAGTGAGTGAGTGAGGGAGGAAGGAAGAGAGAGAGAGAGAGGGGGAGGGAGGGAAGAGTGAGTGAGTGAGTGAGTGAGGGAGGAAGGAAGAGAGAGAGAGAGAGAGGTGAGGGAGGGAAGGAGAGAAGAGTGAGTGAGTGAGTGAGGGAAGGAGGGAGGAAGGAAGGAAGAGAGAGAGAGAGGAAGGAAGGAAGGAAGGAAGGAAGGAAGGAAGGAAGAGAGAGAGTGAGAGAGAGGGAGGGAGGGAAGAGTTAGTGAGTGAGGGAGGAAGGAAGAGAGAGAGGGGGGTGAGGGAGGGAGGAAGTGGTTGAGTCTGTACGTTGTAACCTCAAGTGTTTGACAGCTAACAGATGTGAGAACTTCTTCTACTGAAGAACACAACAACTCAGTGACTCACAGTTTCACAACAACAACAACAACAACAACAAAATGTGACAACAAACATGTCGAGTGACTGAAGTTAAACAGACAAAGTCCAAAATGTGTTTTATATTTAAATATATCGATGTTTTGTGGAGAAGTTTTCTCCCACGTGCTCTCGGCCGCTCTGACACCATCCATCCGTCAGGTGACGTCACCGCTTCCTGTAGCGTCGCCTCCCACGCTGCCGTTGTTTTACTGAGCGATCAGAGACAGAAGACACCAGGAAGACCAGAAGACTGTAACTTCTGACACCACTTTCAGCCATTTCAAGCCAAAGTGACTAACTCCAGCTTCTGAAATATAACTGTCTGCTGCTCTCATCCAGTCCAACATCTGCACCTCTTTATCTTCATCTTTTTCCAGTAAAGACAAACAAAGACGAGGAGACACCCGGGACACAAACATCCGACTTCCAAAGCCGTTAATGCTCATAATTTATCTTCCAGGTTTAACTTTCTCTGGAGTAGATTAAATATATAAACAGTGTACTGGTGGAATACACAAATACTGTTATACTACTGTATTTAAAAAAAACACAGTTGTAAGCAGATGTTTGTCAGGTGTGAAACATCTGGATGTGAAGCTCTCTGCTGTCTATGAACACTCATGTGTTTCTCCACAACATCAGAGCGACGGGCCGCGTTTTCCACATTGGTGACGCCGCCTGCAAGGCAGTAACGCAATCTAAAAGGAGACCTCCGCTGTGTGTGTGTGTGTGTGTGTGTGTGTGTGTGTGTGTGTGTGTGTGTGTGCGTGTGGCTTGCAGTATTGTGTTAGCAAAGTAGCTCCATTTTCCACGCCCATGCTCTCTCTCTGTCGGTTTCCCAGCGGCCTCCGGGACATTAGTAGCATCTTTACAAGAGGGGGAGGAGGAGGTGAAGGAGGAGGAGGAGGAGGAGGAGGAGATGAAGGAAGGAACGATAAAAGAGAGAAAGAAAAAGGATGAATGGACGGAGGGATGGATGAAGGCTAAAATAAACTCTAACCACCCTGTGATAAATATAGTGTATCTGAAAATCAGGGAGGAAATAACTGTGACAGAACAAAAACACAGTGGAATCATAAAAATAGGTTTTGTGTCTGTTTGTGTGTGTGTGTGTGTGTGTGTGTGTGTGTGTGTGTGTGTGTGTCCCTGATCTTCAAGCCTTCAAGGCAAAACCCCAATTAATGATCAGACGGGATGTGGAGGATGGATGGATGGATGCAGGACTGACGGACAGACACAGAGTAGATGAGGGGAAAATAAAATGTACTCTCAGGTTTAATTCTTTGAAATACGTCCCTAAAGATATTTGTTATTGTTTCAGGAATAATGAACTAAAGTCGTGTTAAAGCTGAAATATGCTCAGAAATATGTATTTTGGTCTGTAAGTGAATAAACAAGCTGTTCTCAGAGGAAGCGAAGGTCCCCAGAACACTGTTTGAAGCTAGAAAGGTGGCAGGGTCCAAAAAACTACAGACTGCTCCTTTAAACTGAAACCATTTAAGCCACTGAGCATAGAATTAGAAATGTCCTACACTGCTCCAACCTCTTCACCAGACTAAATGGTGGCATCTCTGCAAACCACAGACATGTTTAACTTCACTCATCGCTACATTTCAGTCTCATACTGTATGCCGACGACACTGTGCTGAATGTTGGGTTAGATTCAGTCACACAAAAACACTCTTAAGAAAGATCGTGTTTGGATTTCAGTTTTGTCGCAATGAACACGGCTGCAAAACGTCACAACGTCTCGCTGTTTTAGTTGAAGTAGCTGAAGTAGTCTCTGGTTTGGCAGCAGTCAATGTTAGGGAAGAGGAGAGCAGGAGGAAGGTTTTCTTTTTTCAATACGCACTTCAAGAAATAAGTCAAAATGTCCATCACCTGCTATATTTCAGCTTGCCACCTCTTGCCACTGACAAGAGAAATAATAACTGAAGTCCAGTTTCACCAGTTCATCTACACAAGGCTTTTTGTTGAGGCAGTCAGATGCACTGTGTGATGTCGTCTCAAAAGGTCGACTTTAATCTCGACATTTCAACGTTTTTCCTGGGTTAGGGTTAGATAGATAATGAAACAAAAACACTTCCTCCTTAAAACAGTCACAGGTTTCCAAGTTACCCTGATGTTCGGCAAAGCTTCGGCATTGTGGGGTCCATGGAGCCGGCTAACTTAAATGGTGATAAGGTTATTTAATTATGTGGCTTTTCTAGACTTTCCAAATGTTATATCACCGAATTATGACAATAAAACGAGTCATGTATCAGTCAGTCAGTTATCAGACTTCATGCTGCGCCCTCTGTTGTGTGTAACTCCTACAACCCTGCTTAAAACGTAACAGTGTTAAAAAATGTAAAAATATGCTAATGCTAGTCCAAATATGGTCACTCCTGCTAAAAAAGAAACAGGTGTGGCGACGGCCATGATGCCAGTTACCAATGGGTGATGCGACGGTGGGTTTACACTCGTTTGTACGTACTTATCTTCCTATTAGACATTTGTTATATTTTATCTCCATCCTACAGATTGGACACTAAAGTTACATTCCACTCAATTTCGCTCTATTGAAGCCGACTGTTGCTCTGGAGGCGGCCATTTGTTTCCAGTAATCATCGGTTAGGCCTGTGTTCTCTTTATAATCGGTTACAGCTGCTCTGTCCCTTCTCTTCCTCCTGCTCTCTCTCTCTCTTTCTCATGACAAGTTAATGAGGGACGCCCAGTGACCCCCCGACAGGCTGCTAAACACCGGCTAGCAGACAGCAAACACTAAAAAAAAAAACCTTGTGTCGCTGCAGTGAGAGAACAAAGCACAAACAGCATGGTGGTAATTACAGGGATGAGAGAAGAAGGAGAGGAATGGAGAGAATAAAGAAAGGAAAAGAAGAGAGAGGAGATTTAAAGGATGAAGACAGATTATTGTGTCCACATCCCTCCTACATTTCATCGGACTGAAACTGGCAACGTTTTGACTTCATACTGAAGCAAACGCCGAACATGACAGAGGCCCAAAGCTGAGGACATCACACTGACATGTCAAAAGAGCCAATACCTGTTTTCAAATAGGTCCCGGCTTAAAAAGTAGAGTTATAGTGCAAAAAAAAGAAATTAAAGATCAAAATGTTCAGTAAGTAAGTCTGTGATTTAGTCTTTTTCTTAAAACAAGTGAAAAAAATCTGCAATATTTCAAATTGAGTCCTACAGATATCGATGAGTCATTAGAGCTTGCCAGATAAGGTGGCGTTTTTTCACATAATTTGGTGTTAGCACTGATGGATTAAAGCCTCGTTAGTGGCTCTGTGAGGCTTCAATCCTAGGCTGCATGGTGTGCTAAAAAAAAATCACAGTGGAGTTATTTGTTGACAGATTCATGATTAGCGTGATCTCACACCTGCAGATCTTCGTAGGCTTGTAGCGCAGGACATCTCTGCAGCACAACAGTGTACGAGAAGACTGGAGGGTTTAGTGGTCGTTCACGCTGAACCTCCACTTCATATGACCTGTAACACTGAATTATACAAACTCTCATTATGCAAAGCTCTTGAGAACTAAGTTACAGAGAAATTGATCTGCACCGTGTAGTCTGAGGTCCCCTGAGTGTTTCTGGACTTCGGTTTTTAAGAAGGTCTCGATTAAAAAATCCAATTATCCCTCCTCACTCTTTTCTCTCTTCTCCACTTTAATTCTTCTTCCAGCAAAAGGTTTTAGGAGGCGACTTCTTCAACAAAGTGTGTGGTCACCTCAAACTGCTGGAGAAGGAGTACTTCGGACTGGAGTTCAGACACCACAACGGCAACTACGTGAGAACATCGAACACAAACACACAAACACAGAATATTTTGTGTTTCTTTGTCTTAAAGCGTGTTTTCTGTATGGCAGGTGTGGTTGGAGCTGCTGAAGCCGCTCGCCAAACAGATTAAATGTAAGCCACAGAAATCACATTGTGTAGTTTTATATAGTTTTTACCTCCATACTTCTGTATCGGTAATATTTACGTTCTGTTTCTTCTCTGTCAGACACCAACGACCTCTTCTTCAGGTTTATAGTCAAATTCTTCCCACCAGATCCTGGACAACTTAAAAGAGGCCTCACCAGGTAACACTGTTCATTAAAATAATAATAAATCTTTTATCCACTGCACTCTCACACATATTAAGGATTTAAGTGTGTGTGTGTGTGTGTGTGTGTGTGTGTGTGTGTATGTGTAGGTATCTGTTTGCCTTACAGATAAAGCAGGACTTGTCTAACGGCAGTCTGACCTGTCATGACAACAGCGCCGCCCTGCTGGTCTCTCACATACTGCAGTGTAAGTCAAGATATTCATGAAAAGTATTGTACTTTTTACTTCGATACGTTTGTCTAACAGCTTAAGTTACTAGTAATTAAGTCAATTTACTCAAATAATGTACTTAAGTACTTTTTCATGTACTGTATACTGTGTACATTAGGTGAATTATTGATAATTTACATTGCTTTCCGGTAGAAAAGTCCTTCAGAGGCATACTTTTTACTCTGATACTTTGAGTACATTTCAGAGCCTGTACTCTTCAATAAATACTGGAGTAAATAATGTGTATACTTCTGCCACCTCTGGTTTTACAGACACGTTATTATGAATATTTGATGTATGTGTGTTGCAGCAGAGCTAGGGGACTACGATGACGAGCTGGACTGTCAACATTTAGAGATGAAGCAGTACGTCCCCAACCAGGAATATTTAGATCACAAGATCATCAAGTTTCACAAGAAACACAGGTAAGTTCTTCACCCTGAACACAGCCACCACATGGGAGTAAACACATCGCAGAGGCCTCAGACCTTCTCTCTCTTTGTAGAGGTGTGTCTCCAGCAGCCTCGGACATCCACCTGCTGGAGGTGGCGAGGAAGCTGGACATGTACGGCATCAGGCCTCACCCTGCCAACGACGGGGAGGGAATGAGGATCAACCTGGCTGTCACGCACTCTGGAGTACTGGTCTTTCAGGTATGTGGTTCATGGTTTCCATCCATAAATCTGGGAGCCACCAGGGCTTTTTGACATGCCTGTACTCAGCCAGCAGGGGGTGCTGTTTTAAGCCACATTGGCAGCTTGGCTCTAGGGATAGCAGCGTTATTTTGTTTGTTGGAAATACCTTAACAAATATTGGTTAAATTGGAATGAAATTTGGTACAGCCATTCAAGGTATCCAGAGGATGAATCCTGAAGACTTTGGTGATCCCTACACGTTTTATCTAGCGCCACCAACAGGTTAAATTTTCCATCAAAGTAAATCTAAAACTAACAAAATTCATGTTGGAAATATTCAGAGGCCAGCATAGATGCTACACCCTGCACGTCAGCATAAATCTATTTCTTCTCTTTCTCAAGGGAAATACCAAAATCAACACGTTCAGCTGGGCGAAGATCCGAAAGCTGAGCTTCAAACGCAAACATTTCCTCATCAAACTGCACGACAAAGTTGGGCCTTCGTGTAAGGACACGCTGGAGTTCTCCATGGCCAGTCGAGATGTGTGCAAGTCCTTCTGGAAGAACTGCGTAGAGTACCACGCCTTCTTCAGACTGGCAGAGGAACCCAAGACAATACACAAAACACTGCTGTCCAGTAAAGGTTCCAGCTTTAGATACAGGTAAAATACTAGGGTCAGGAATCTCTCGACATCTCATGATTTGATTCCAATCCAGAGAGCTACGATGTGATTATAATACAACTATCGATGTAACTTGATTAGGGATAGGCCGATTAACGACCTTAAAGTTGTAAGATACAGGACAACCTTTCATGTCAAGTCAATGCTGTATTCTTGAATGATGATTATGAAGACTAGCTAATGTTCATATTTAATGTATTATTCTGTGTGACAGTGGGCGGACGCAGAAACAGCTGCTCGAGTGTATGGGATCAGGGGAGAAGAAGCCTTCGCACTTTGAGAGGTGAGAATACATTTAAAAAGCAGGTTATATAGGACCGCTTGGCCCAAGAATATGTAGGTAGTGATGCAGACAGAGTTAATATCTTATCGTCTGTATCATCTTTTCTTTTTGTCTTCTTACTCTTCATCCAGGACCTACTGTCAGTCAGACTTTGATCCCAGACAGTGCCGATCTTCTCCTGATCTCCTTACGGATGTCTCCAAACAAGTAAGAAAAAATATCAGTGTTCAAACCATTAATGTAAAGTAGAACCACATTCGCTTAACAGCTAAGAATTTGAATTTGAATATTTTTGAGTTTTGGACTGTTGGTCAGACAAAAACGAAAGTCTAATCTTTGTCTCCTCAGGTGTACGAGCACTCCCACCCGTTCCCTCAGCCAAGTCATGTCATGGCGGTCCATAGTCAGGACGAGTTGGACCCACATCACCGAGTCATGGACGTCATGGACTTCGATGGAGGAGGGGCTAAACGCAGTCAATCATACATTGAGGTCACCCAGAGGAACCGCCCTCTCTCCCATGTCACCCCGTTATCTCCGTCTCTGCACCAGTTCCCCCCCTCACCCAAGATGAGATCCGCCTCTACATCTGTGATGGAGGACATGAGGGGGGCACGGAGTGGGGCGCAGCGCCAAGCCCAGAGGCTAGCTGGAGTTTATGGCAACCGGTCACGGCGTCGGCCTAATCCCCAGCCACACCCAGATGCAGCTCAGCAGCTGGTTCTTCTCTACCCAAATAGTCCTGCCTACCAGTATCACCCAATCCTCCCATCATTCCCATTTGCGGGTTCCTCACCTCTCACCCGACACCCCTACTTGACGGACTACGTCACTGTTTCCTCATTGGAGCGTTTCCCACAAGCAAGGAGACGGGATTATGTGACAATGGATGGCCTATCGCGGCCGCCTTTCTATCCACTTGGCCATGATTCGC
Organism: Pagrus major; assembly: GCF_040436345.1. Classification (NCBI taxonomy): domain Eukaryota; kingdom Metazoa; phylum Chordata; class Actinopteri; order Spariformes; family Sparidae; genus Pagrus; species Pagrus major. The sequence goes on from NC_133224.1 coordinate 3,555,084, forward strand.
CGTCACTCTCGCCAATCAGGAGGAACCTCCGCCCCTCCGGCTCAGGCGGGCTGGGACTGGCGAGGGTTTATCATCCAGGAAGCAACGGAGCAAGACTCTTGGGCGTTGGACATACGGAGGCTGGGCATTACAGCGATGACTCCAATTTCCTCCCTGGGCTGCCTCGCCGTGTGGCGAGCCAACCAGATGTCAAGTTTCACCTCTCAAGGAGTGCTAACCCCGCCTTTAACCCTGCCTCTGAGTTCCGGCCTCTTGGTTACTACCCTCACTTGACTCGCCCCTCCAGACCCACCTACCTCCCACTAAACTCCTCCCCTGTACCCGAACGACCCACCTCGCTATGCATGATTGGAGGTGCGACGGGAAGCTACAGTGATTCGGACCCGGAGGTTTTCTATCCATATTACTGCCCACCACACTCGCTGGGGAAGGTGGCGCGGCCCCCTGGACTTGCCAGGATGAGGTTTTCATCTGGGAGCCTCCAACTGGACGAGGAGGAAGAGGAGGAGGAGGAGGAGGATGGAGCAGTGAAAGCAAAAGGGGAGTTGAAGGGTGAAGTCGAGAAGAAAGTAAAGACAGAAGGGGCTGAGGCAAAAGGTGCTGCAAAGATCACTGAAGTCACGCTGTAGATAGACACGAAAACATTTAACTCATGGAAACAAGTGCAAAGGTTCATGATATGATCACACTCAAAACTGTCGGGATGGCTTTAAAAACATCCACCACAGACTGTAGATAAAACAAGACTTTTAATTAATAATAATGGCTTCATACGTTACAAGAAGTGTTCTGTTTTTCCGGTGTACTGGCAGATGAAATGTACTGTCTTTGCCTTGTTTTAGCGAAAACCTCAACTTCTTTAGTTGCCACATTATGGGTACAAGCTAGTAAATTTGAAAGATTATTAATACCTGGAAAATTACATCAGTGTACCTCTAGTAGCACAGCATCAAGCTGCACTAACCTCAGCTGTAGCAATTGTTGCTAATCCAAGGAGAAACAGCAATTTTACGTCATTATTAGCTTAACTCTTGGTTCTAAAGCTGTTTGTCTAGTGTTACTATGGATCTTGCTGGTTTTCTTGCAAGACTGACCCTACTCTGCCTCTGAGTGGCTCGCCTCTAACGTTTTTGTATGATAAAAGCATCGACAGCGTTGTGGTCCTGGTACTCTGTGCTAAATACATCCAATGCGAGAGGAGCAGCAGAGAGACCGGAGAGGAGGCCGGAGAGGTCGGTGTGTTTACTGGGGAAACTACAGGTCATAAACCAACGTATCAGACTGCAATAAAAAACACATTACACTATGAGTTAACAGTACGAGTGAGCCGTGGATAATGCAACCAATGAAGGCAACAAATCAGAGGTGATGTCTTACAAGAAACCTGCAGGATACAGAATAACATATCCATAAAAATGAGGTGTAAACATGTCCTAATTTTCTTCTTCTGGGTGAAGACGCCTGCCTTGTGAAGAGCCGGCAGAAATGTACATGTCCGGGAATAACTACAGTTTATTACGACTTTCATCTTATTTTCATATCTGTCAATTGTTTGGATTGGTTATGATTTATTGTACTAGGAGGGGGTTATATATTGAAACGATTTTAAATCAAGAACAAGTAGGCCACTACATTAGCTGTCTTGAGTCCTATGAACTGTGACATGTATAGAGTGCTGCAGGGATGACATATTTTTGTAGGCTTGTAGGCTTTATAGTCTGCTGTCTTGAATCATGACCGTCCCATGAACTAATAACTGCACTACATGTGCCCCTGTTGTTAGCAAGCTAACTCTGGCGATGTCAAAGTGAATTTAACAGTCACATTTATGAGGAAAAGACTGAAAAATACTCTTCAGACTGACCTGCGCTTTTGATTTTGTTCATGAAGCGAGAACGACAGTCGAACTAGAGTGTGGATTTTGCTCGCCATGTAGCCACATAGCTAACATTAGCTAGCAGATATCAGGCTTGGCGTCTTGTTGAAGCACAAACAGCAGGAGAAGGTGAATAATATTTGGACTTTTCTGCTCTATTTGTGCTGAAACTTTTCATTAAAGCGAATGTTTGTGCTCTACTTCATCGAAGAATCTGACAGTTCATAGCTGTATGGGACATGTATTAGTTTTTTACGATATGCATAACAGCCTTGAGCTTTTTGCTCAACTGATGTTCACGTTAAGTCTTTAAAATGTTGATGTTTCAATGTTTTCATTTTGCAGAAACAACTAAAATAAAATTCTTAATCGATCCCGAGCTTGGGATCTCAAACACAACACCTTCACTAAAACAGGAGATAAGGGCCAAGAAAGAAAATTGTCAAGACATTAACACAAAGTCTTGAGTGTTTTGTCATGTAGGTTTGAAAAACTTATCGGATAACTTTGTGGTTGATGTAACTGGGTATTTATTTGTTATTTTATATGAATGGTTCTCGTGAATTATGTAGAAAAATGTGAACGAAGATTTTGTGGTTTATATAAGGCAACTGCATTTGTCAATAAAGGGTTATGCAAAGATAACAGTGGTCAAATTAACAAAAAATTAAATTAATCCGGTTTGTTCTCCAATGTATCATTTTCTTATAACTGTATAATATTATTGGGTATTGGGGAATTTCACGGAAGTAATCAGATACTTTATAAAACGCAGAAAATCAACAACAGAAATCTAAATACAAGCAAAGATAGCCTCTTTGTACATGTGCAATAATCAGAAGTAAACAGACGCAACACAAGACGATTCTCAATCAAACTTAAATATTTATTCATAAAACTCTAAGTCCCGCTACAAAAAAAAGAGTACATTTCTGTAAAATCTTACATCTTTCATTTTACATTTCCCCCCTCAACAAGCATTGTCGTATCCCTTATGATATATAAAAAGACAAAAATATACAATGACCAAGTTTTATAGTGTCTTTGGTACAAACTATCAGTAATACCTTCGATTACAGCTCCCGTCGGACCTGTGCTATTTTCCAGTGTCCTAACACATCAAGTATTATGTCAAGCATCAACTTGTTGATAGCCCTTAACAATGTTTTCCCAAACTTGATGCATAAGAAAGGAAAGTCTTTTCATGAGCGAGTGGAAGACCTTTGTGCAGTTTTGTGGCTTGTTTGTAGATCCGGGAAAATGTTAATATCGTTTCATTTCCATCACTGATATTCCAAACAGATATTTATTTAAATACACACATGCCAGAAAATGAATCCCAGAATACAATTTTAACAGTCAACTAAACCAAAGCCAAGGTCAAGATTTCTCCATTTCCACCATTTAGACCACTTATTCTGATGCTAACGATTGATGCTACCAAACACAAGTAACTACACTGGCAGCAATTCTAAACAATTAGGTTATAACTTAACTAGCAATAGTTTCATAAAACTGAGGATTTTAGATTTAGTCACAAGTCAAAATTTAGCTAGTTACTTTGGAAAAAGCTACAACAACAGTTAGCGAGTTAGCTGACCTGTTAGCAAGGTACTAGCTGGGCTAGAAGCTTGTATCTCCCAAAAACGGGGTGTACGTTCTTATAATTTTTTAACTGGAGAAACTTAGAAATAAAAATGATTCCTCATGTGTGTTTTTGAAGCTAGGGTTACCTTAAATATTTCCATACAAATCCGTCAGCGAGTAAGGATTACAAGGATTACATATCTAATAGCATTCATAATTTCCATTTCTGTAAAATCAGAGATAAAATTACAAAATTTAACCCTGCAGACTGACAATTTTTGTGTCTTAGAGTTCGAAACTTTTCCGGGATCAGGGAGCTGTAATCTAAAGCATTACTGAAGACAACAAAAAATATGTAATATTGGCATATAATCTGTCTCAAGTGCTACTGAACAAACATAAAGACATCTACAAAGTCAAGGCATGACACGAAACATACTACTGCTGATGAACGAGAACCCTCTTAGACATCTCCGTACAAAAGTGACGTCTACGTTTAGAAAAATGTTAGCATAAATAATTAAGGCACATGTTGGTAATTTAAGAAGTTTAGACATAACTTCAGTAGACTAAAAGGTCCGTTTATTACTCAAACCTTGAGGACGACTAAAGGAGAAGTTCGTGACCCACAAATCTAACAGACAACGTAGACTTCAGATCAGCTGAGCAAAAAAAATCCAGCTGCGGGGGGAAAAAAAGGCCTTCAACCAGCAGCAGTGAACATACATAGAGCGTATATATTACATTAGTAGTGTGTGTGTGTGTGTGTGTGTTTATGTGTGTGTGTTTATGTGTTGATGTGTGTACAGCGAGGAGACATCGCACAGCAAATCTCCTCAGTTTTCCTATCATCCAGCAGCGTCACCGTACGGAGACACAGTCTCTCTTCACATAACGTACTTCCTGTTTTCGATCCATCCGTCCTTCAGTTGGTCGTAAATCTGAGGACGAGAAAGAAAGACATTTGTTACACAACTGATCTGATGGAGGACGGCGAGATCTCTTCTTCAGAAAGATGCTACGGATGAGGAACGACACAAAACAACGACAAACAGCGAAAAAGGAAACAAACAACACAAATTAAAGACGCAAATATGAAATAAAAGGAGACGAACTTAGAAAGTATCGAACGTACTTCTGGTACCTGGCAATAATATGTGTGACCATCCTGTCCGTGATGCCGGGACAAACGTCTTCAGCCAATCGGATGTTGCGTTCCAGCTCCTCGATGGCCAATCGCTGCTCAGAGTGCTCCTTGTGCTGCTGCTTCAACTACGACAGAAGAAGACAATAACTCGTTTTTGACTCCTCAGTTTCTCCTGCAATTTTCTTTCTTTTTTTTTTTTACTTTATCTCAACTTTTCCTGAATCTGTACACTATTTTTAAAAAGGTGCTGCATTAATAAAGTCATTATTATTCTATTTCACGACATACTCTTTGTATACTAACCTCAGTGAAGACAGGAGAGATGACTGTGGTCAGACTGGCAGATTTACTCAGCTGATCCTGACCCTGCACAGATGAAGACGAGGATGAGGAAGAGGGTGAAGTTGAAAAGGGGAAAAAACAAAGTGAGCTTTAAATTCAGTGTAGTTTAAGAGCACCACGTGTGTCAAAAATATAAATGAGGATATCAACCTTTTAGAAAACATGTAACAATGTTTAACATTATGAAATTAAAGTGTTAAATCAGATCTGGTCCTCCTCTTTCATTCCTCAAAACAACGTTTACATCGACAGTATGAAGTAAAAACATTTTCAAATGCTACACACAAGTTTATAAAATGAAATCCTTGATAAAAAAAATCTTGTTCCTCTCACTTTCTTAACAACAAATCTATTAATTCCTCATGCAAACGACAAGAAATGCACATTTTACCACAAGTACTGTCTTTAAACTTTTATAGAGTAGTTTCAAATCAAATCAATTTTATTTATTTTATCGCCCAAAATCACAATCACATTGCCTCAGTCCTCTGTCCTGAGACCCTCGACTTTAAGCAGGGAGAAACAAGATGTATATAGTTTATAAGCCGTTTCTAAAGTACATGTATATACATTATATACATGTTTAAGTACGCACATACATATTCAGACACAGGTTCTTGTACTGACCGTTCCATTGAGGACCTTCCTGCCCTCCGTCTTCTTCTTGCGGACGGTGGTGAAGGACCATTCAGGAGACTCGTTGTTCTCTTTATTACTGGACTCACTTCACACACACAAACACACACACAGTTACCCACAATGCACTGCACAAATATCCTGTTTCCTCTTTAAACTAGAGTAAAAAAGATTCCCCCCCTGACACCAAAAGTAATCCGATTACCTGTCTGAGTCGTCAGAGCTGCTGTCGCTGTGCCCCTCCTCCTTCCACCTCCTGTACCTGTCGATCAGCTCGCTGAGGTAGGACGTCTTCTTACAGTGTTTGACGATGAACTTGTGTTTGAGGAGCTCCTTGGCTGTCGGACGCTGCGCGAGGAATCGTCAGAGAGACGAGAATGACTGTTAATAATCTGCGGTTGTCTTTTAATATAGTTTATGTGTGGAGGAAGGAAGAGATCACAAAGAGGCAGAGAGGAGCTGTTAGTCCACCAGGGGGCAGCAAAATGCAACTCTAATCTCACACAGTGAAGGACGGCTGCCTTCTGACGATCCACATTTATTTGACTCAAACATCCTGATCTTAAAAAAACTACATAAAAATCTAGTTTACTTCAAAGAATGACTCAGCAGAAGAAATGAAAGACAAAGGAACAAGTCAAAACAAGTATCTTCTGGGATTTATGCAACAAATAATACTAATACTTCCTGTATGATGGAAGTTTAAGTCTTAATGTCTCATAAAAACTGTAGCCCCAAAGAAAACCTAACATTTTCAACAAATAATAATATAGTTGTCTGACTGATACGTTTAAGGTTAATACAGCGATACCCAGTGTCGTAAAACGTTTAAAAGTCACACTAAAAAAGAAGTTTTCTCAATGTTTTTTTAAGCAAACAATAAAATAACTTTACTTTGTATGAGCATCAGCTAAAATCAATATAACAAACAGATAATGATAAGAGATTTTCTTCTCAAGGTTTCATCTTTCTAGTGAATTTTGTTTTGTTTTGTGTCTCAATATTTCAGCCTCTTGAATAAAACACAATAAAGTTAATATACTCAAGTAAAACACTGTGCTTCAGTAAATGTACTTTGTTACTTTCCACCACTGTATGAAGAGTATCAGTTTTATTTTGTCACAGTGGATTTTCAATGATTTAAAGGGGAATAACTACTAACTAACTGTAAAAAGTGAGCAATAAAGGTTGATTAGTTTGAATCTATGACTGCGTCGGTCTTACGAAAGTGGGGTCCTTGTTGAGGCAGGCCTCGGTGAACTCTTTGAAGCTCTTGGAGAAATCTCCGTTCAGCGTCGGAGGAGGAGACTTGGGGATGTGGAAGAGAACTCGCATCGGGTGAAACTCCGAGTTCGGGGGTTCACCTTTGGCGAGCTCGATGGCGGTGATGCCCAGCGACCAGATATCAGCCTGGAGAGACAAAGACGGTCAGAACAACAGCTGTCAATCAATGAGGACGGTCAGCAATCAAACACTTAGACTGACGAGTTGTTTCAGCTTTTTCTTTGTTATAAGTTTGTTACACACAGACGCACAAAGTCAGGTGGTTTGCACGGCGGCTGTGACACTCACCAACCATATGTCAACCTGGACTACACACACACACACACACACACACACACACACACACACACACACACACACACACACACCTATGTAAACACACACACTCGGAGGGTAAACATGCACACAGGTTGAATGTCACATCAGTTTCAACTTGCTCCAACGACCATGTGGCAGCCCAGGTAAGGAGCAGACACACACACACACACACACACGCACACACACACACACACACACACACACACACATACACACACACACAGAGCTCAGGGTCACATTACAACAGGACGCTCGGTCACCGTTTGACTGTTAACTCTGTCGGCTCCATTACTTTACACACTGAACATATGGCAGCCTGTGGCGAGACACAACATACACACACACACACACACACACACACACACACACACACACACACAAAAATAACAGAAGTAAGCATTCATGGATTTTTTAGGCCATTTCCTGGGACGGTGGAAACAATCTGTGGCACAACACTAACACATTATCACATTTTACCTGTTAGCAAACAGTTGGTTATGATATTTATGGTCACCTGACCTAATAAATATTATTATTACTACCAGTTTTAGCTCCGTTTTTGGTCTCCACCAACTCCTAAGAAATATATCTGTCTCTTTAGCTGTTTATTGCACCACTATGTTCACCAGCTAGTTGCTAACCTTCTCTGTTAGCTGTGGGCTAAATGAGGCTTAAAAGCTCCATAACACTTATGTTAGTCAACTGATCTGTTGTTAGTATGAAATTATAAATGAGCCGCCCTTTAAAGTCAAAATACTGCCTGGTTGAGTCGACATGGTCCCCATTGGAATGGCACAAATACTGTACATGGCGATGGGTGACTGCAGCTTCAATTGTGCCTCGAGATCAGGCATCAAACGCAACACACACACACAGACACACACAGTCCTTTCAGCACAATGGCTGTCTTTTTGTAAGCTTGTTCTGAGGGGGTCAGGTTACATCTGTTGTTTACGCAACTGTTGTGGTGTCTGCAAACTGTCTCTGATATTGCAACAAGTCAGACGTCATCTAACTTCCCTTTAGAGAACACTGAAAAACATCTTTCACAAATTAGAAGAGAAAAAGCCTGAGGAAACTTAACTACAACATACAACCTTTATCAATATCAGCTCATACAAAATAAAAGCTGCAGAGCTGCAACAGTTAGTGGATTAATCGATAATTGATCAGTCAGTTTCTTTGTCTTTTTTCCAGTATTGACAGCTATGCCACTGTTAAACAATCATACCTTGATCAACAGTTCATTGGTTTAATGACCTGACAACTGTCAAATAATATTCACCAAAATAAAGATTCCAGATTCAACAAAAAACAAGAAACGGATGAGACAAGATTTGGTTTCTCAAATCTGTCCAGAGTAAGCCCTCTTTCCAAACAAATCAATAAAGGATCTCTGGTAATGTAAAAGGATAAAAAAGGATCTTTGGCAACATTATCAGTTCAGTTTATCCCCTTACGAGTAAACCCTCTTCTTAAAGAAATCAATATAGGATCTTTGGCAACATTATCAGTTCAGTTCATCCCCTCACGAGTAAACCCTCTTCTTAAAGAAATCAATATAGGATCTTTGGCAACATTATCAGTTCAGTTCATCCCCTCACGAGTAAACCCTCTTCTCAAGGAAATCAATAAAGGATCTCTGACTAAGCCAAAAACGTGACTAATAAATAACAATGACACACACAGGATCTGCAGTTTCAGGGGAAGATGCACACACACTTTTACGTAGAAGTCACACACACACACACACACACACACACACACACCGACATGAATCAAGCCAAAGTACACACACCCTAATGGATACGCCTCATTTACAAAACATGCCAAACCACACACACACACACACACACACACACACACACACACACACACACACGCACACCTTTCTCAGACATGCATTAAAACAAAGACGGGAGCGGGTCAGCAGACGTCACATCGTTATGTAACCTCATAAAAGACAATTGTTTACTTTATTATTAGAGATCACATCAATCAGAAATTATTTAAAGCTGCCTTTTACTTCTGAGCGTGTTTGAGAGCAGCAGGTGCAGCTGTAAACGAGCGAGCGTTTTATTGTGTTTGTCAGATCTATTTTTGATGCAGTCGCTTTATGTCACATACAAAAGAGTAGGACGAGGGAATCCCGTCCACAGCTGAGGGTTAGGACAAACATGTCACGTCAAAAGTCAAATAAAACCTCAAATAACAGCCAAAAAAAAGGCAGTTTACTGCAGACAATGCACGTCTCTATTAGATGCAAATCAAACCAGAAACACTGTGGAAACAATGCAAACGACCTCGAAGCCCGACACAACAACAAAGCTGCGTGGCTCACGTTGCTACGGCAATACGCAAACCAAATGCTGCACGTTTGAAAGACAACAGAGGAAATGCATATTTTAACAGTTAGTGTAGCTCCACCAGGTTCAACCCTACAAATTTAGATTTGATTTTTGGCTGCAACTCGTTTGTTTTCAATCAATCCATGAATCATTTAGTCTCTAGGGCTCATCACAGTTGCCCAGAGCCCAAAGTGACGTGTTCAAGTTGCTTCTTTTGTTCAACCAACAGTCCAAAACCTACTGACTCTTCATTTACTGTCAGAAACGACAAAGAAAAGCTGCAAATCCTCACATTTAAGAGGCTGGGACCAGAAAATGTTTGACATTTTTGTTTGAAAAATGACTAAATGCTGGCAATTACTTTTCTTTGATGGTCTGATGGACACCAAATCAATTTAAAGGGTAATTCAATTTAAAACTATTCATAACCACTAAAACTATAAAAGGATCCCTACAGAGACTTTTTGTTAAAGAGTAAAATCTTTGTCTTTAACTAAAAACATCCGTTTTATTGCCATCTTCAAAGCCACCAGACTCCTCTGACAAAAACAGTAATTTTACCTCACAGAACACAGCGGCTGCTGGTCTGCCGCTGCCTCGGCTGCTCAGTTTGTTCGTGTTACTGCGTCCTACGACACCACCACAGGACTACCGCCCCGCTTAAAGCCTGTTCTTGCATGTGGATGTGGACGATGAAGGTCTGACAGTTTGTAGTGTCTTACCTTGGAGTCGTAGGCGGACTGCTGGATGACCTCTGGTGCCATCCAGAACGGCGTTCCCACGAAGGTTTCCCTCTTGATCTGCGTGTCCGTCAGCTGACCGGCCACCCCGAAGTCCGCCAGCTTCACCTGGCCGTGCTCCGACAGCAGGACGTTGGCAGCTATTGAAAAATAAAAGGTTCATAGTTTTATTTTGGATGTCTAGTAGAAAATGTTAACATACTTTATTGATTATTTTTCTCATATCTTCAACTGATACAGCACCTCTATTCACCCTTTGCGTGCCTGTCTCTTTAAGGACCCCCCCTACCAAAGCCCACTGTTCTCCGATTGGTCAGCTCTCACAGGCCTGAGCAGGTTTAAAATTACTCTAAAACAAAAGTGTTTGTTTGTTGTATACAGATAAATTTTGTAGTACTTTTATTGACCCTGTGTAGGAACAGTGTTTTCTATTCCACCACCAGGGGGCACCAAGGTCAGAAATTCCACAAATAGTGACTTTAAATTTAGGAATTTTAGCAGTCTGGATGGGTAAATATGGGCACAGAGGGTGAATGAGTGCTGTCCATGTGATCTTAAAGGGGCATTCCATCAATTTCATGAGTCAAAGTCGATTTAAAAGTAACAGGAAGTCCAACACAGTCAGTGAAAACAGTTGTTCTTGAGAATCTTGGCTTGGAGACACTTTATGTTACAAACTAGAGGATGTGGGGAAGGTGTTACGTTTGAGTTGCATCATGGGAAATGTAGTGTTTCTGTAGCTTGAACCGTGCATGATTTTAAAAGTCAGAAAAACTCAACATATGCTGCAGCGATTGTGTCCGATCTTTTCGAAATATGTCTCTTGCAAATTTTATGAAAGTGAATGTAACATTGCTGGACAACTATGTTAAAGGGACAGATCACCCCAAAATCATGTCTGTAATGCTTTTTATCCATTGTTTGGCACGTTGAGCACCACAAGTCAGTGGCAGTTATATTAAATTAGAGAGAAGGCAGACATCTCCAACTCACATCAAAACAATCAAGATAGACAAATAGCGCTACAGGGGAGAGGAAAAACATGTATTTTTGATTTTAGGGTGAAAGTCCACCATCTTCGATCCGAGTCAGCAGCAGCGTCGAGTCCCGTCCGTACCTTTGATGTCTCTGTGGATCTTCTTCTCAGAGTGAAGGTAGTCGAGCCCCTTCAGGATCTCCTTCAGCATGGTGGCAATCTGAGCTTCATCGAACGGACCCGCCCGCAGCTGCACGCACACACACACACACACAAATAAAGTGATGACACAGATATAAAACACTCACTGACGCGCCAGAGGCTGAATGAAGAGTCAAACACACCCTGTTCAGTTTCAATCAAGACAAGACTCAACACATACATAAATTACATAACCAAGAACAACATCTGATCACAAGTACTGTGGAATATTTATTATAAAAACTAAACTTTAATTCCATTTTAAATACATTTTGAACGTTTGAACTCACAATCTCCCCCCTCAGCAAACAGTTTTTGTATTTTTTGGATTGTCATTCTGACTAAAGTGAAGGAATACATCTATAGATCATGGCAAAAGCTTTTCGTGTCATGACTGATCTTATTTTCATCTGATGTCACTGAATTTGTTCAATAAATCTGACTAGAAACTTCTTTAACACTCACCAAGTCGAGCGCTGAACCTCCACCGAGATACTCCATGATGATCCATAGTTTACTGCCCTGCAAGAGACAGAACTTATTTTCTAAACTGACTGAAAACACACATAAAGTCACAGATAACAATTGAATCAAATGCTGCTGCAGCCTTTAAAAACTGTAGTATTCATCCTTGAGCTGCAGGCACCAGGAACTGGATGATTTACCCGTAAAGAACAACGTCCTTTTCCTGTTTTTCAATAGGTCGATGAGTTCGACAGACTGTAAATATGAAGCGTGTCTCACCTTCAGATAGGAGCCGTAGTACTTTGTGATGTACGGACTGTCGCACTGACTGAGAACTGTGATCTCCTGCTGGATGTCCTCGATCTCGTCCTCGGCCTCCTCCAGGTCGATGGTCTTGATGGCGACAACGCTCTGAGTGCGATTATCGATGCCTTTGAACACCTGCAGGAGGACGAGGAGGAAATAAGATCAGAAAAGAGTCGAGACGAGACAACGAGACAAAGTGAGAGAGTCAGAAGACGACGGAGAAGGCCGAAGAGATGAAAGGGAAAGAATTAAGATAAAAACAGATAATTAGTTTTAAAAGACTTCAGTAAATACTCCTAATAGTCAACAACAAGTTTTCATTAGTCACAATGTTGAAGAAAAAGTTGACTAATGGCTTTAACTGACGACTAAAAGTTGACGAGGAAAACATTTAGTCAGGGCTAGCCCCAGTAAATACAGCATCAACACAATCAGCTAGGTTTAACGAAGAAATTAAATGTGAACGATGACACACACCTCTCCGAACGATCCCTTTCCGATGCGATCCAATTTGGTGAACAGCTCCTCCGGATCAATCTGAGAACTCTGGGAGGACAGAAAACAAAGAGAAGAGACAGAGACAAGTTTAATTAAATCCTTCTAAAAAAATGCGCATACAACTGTAATCAATATGCAGAGACATATAAATATAGTATGAAGTGAGTATAGTGTTATGTAGCATATTAAAATAAAATTGCAAAGTAGATAACAAAAATGTGGCTAAAATCTCTTTTTTTAGATATGCAAAGCGTGAGTACATCACATTCCCTGAAACTTTGACTCGTATTTCCTCACACACACACAAAGCTTCGCAACACGTCGGCCATGTTGTCACCACAGAGCGACACAAAGCCACCACACACACACACACATACATAACACACTCACACACACACACACACGCTCAAAAAACCCATAAAAACACAGAAGGAAGCAAGCATGACAGTTAAAGATAACAGGAACTGAACACACACAGCTGCCAGACCACACACACACACACACACACACACCACACTTATCTCTGACGACTTTCCACTGACTTACATTCATTTCCTAACTCTACTCTGTGTTAACGCTGTTGTTGTAAAACCCTGAAAGCAGCGAGTTCAGAGGAATAAACGTCACACTGACGAGTTCGCAAACGTGAACTGCACCGTCAATTTTACGGTTTCCCGATAAGCTGCCCACAATACTCATAATCATAGCTTTCAAAGAACTTTTGTAACATTAACATCTCGAACGTAACTACTGAGGCAGGAAGTCTAAATGTAGTATTTTCTTTGATCTGTCCCGCAGGTGGCACCAGGGGAAAGGTCACTATGATGATGATAGAAATCAAAAGTGTTCTTCCTCTGGAGAGCAGAGTGGAACATTTTAGTCTCGGGGTGGCACCAGGGGGAAAAGGTGAATAGTCATCCAAATTGTATTAATCATCCCTTGAATAATCTTACAGTTAGTTTTTGAGAAAAGCACCTTAACATCCAAAGTGTTGAAAAGACCAAAAAAACAAAAAAAGACAGCTGGAGATCAGTTTGAAGACTGGGGGAATAAAGTATGGAGGCGATTTACAGCGACTATGACTATGACAGTGGGTGAAAAGCGGCATATAGGACAAAGAATATTTTCACATCTTACTTGATTAATTGAGGATTCATTGTGATTGTGGAAAAGACTAACAAGACCGTTTTGTTTCATTTTATTGCTTAGGAAACATGGCGAACCTGAGTTCCTGCTACTTAATAGTCAGAATCTGCTGCTTTTCTTTATCTTCCATGACAGTGAACTGAACATCTTTAGGGTTTGGACATTTGAAGAGACCAGTAATAAACAATGTTTCACCAATTTCTGACACTTTTTGAAGAACAAACATATCAGTTGGTTTCATTCAGTTATCAGTTGTTTACCCCAAATGTTCAAGTCAATTGTGTTGATATAGTTTCCATTATAACAGAAAATGCAACATACACATGTCAACAACATCTAGTTTATCACCACAGCAGAGCTGCTCCACTCCCTGCCAGTCTGAACTGTGGAGAGTTTCAGTCTTTTAAGTGCTGCCATCATGGCCTCAACAAGCACTTGTTATGCAAGTCAGAGCAAAACGCACACACACACACATACACAAACACACACACAGACTATGACACATGCTCACATTTTGTTGTCAAACTCCAATAATTGCTTGAAAGAACATTTAATAAACACACCCACAGAAGCATATGATATCCCTATGATGCTGGGTGAGTTTCCTCTGAACTAAAAAAAGGAACAGTCACAACACACACACACACACACACACACACACACACACACACACACACACACACACAGTGCCCACAATGTTGCCACACCCTGTCAGCAAATACAGTGGTTAGTGTCTAATGATACTTTTAGCTCGGTGCAGAGGGACGGAGAGAAAACAGAAGAAGCAACGATGAGAGACGAGGAGAACAGAGAGAAAATATAAGACGATAACAGGAGATTAATCGTGTAACTCGCAATGTAATTATATAAAAGCTTTCTGACGACAATGCTGCAATCGCTATACACAATATTTTCAAAAAACTACCCTCTGCTGTATGACACAACATGATCCATAACTGAAAACACACCTCTAAGATGCGAAAGTAAGTTTTTATAAATTATATTTTATGCAAAAAATGTCAAATTTACTATAAAAAATAGCAAAGAAACACAAAGTAGATGGTAAAACTCTCAATTACGTATTTTACAACCTGTAATGTGTGAGGATGCCCTTGTACATCTTGGTTAAGGTGCTTACCATCTAACCACAACATCCCATGTTCGACCTCTGATACTAGTCCCATATCATACGCCCCTGTCTCTGTTTCCTGTATCGCTACACTGTCAACTCACAAGTGAAAGAGGAAAAAATAATTTTAAAGAACTGGTATGTTACACAAGCAATAACTGGTGGCAACCTATCCAAAACACCACATCTCTAAACAATTCTCAGCCCCAACTGTTTACATGTTGTGTTTGAGTTGTTATTATTCTTTATTTTTGGGGTTTTTTATATGAACAGCAGTAGTTTATTGTGTCGTGCACATGAAAGTTCCCAGCTCACGTGGACTTGTCAAAAGACACCAAAAACACTGCTGAAGTGAAGCAATTAACCGCCACATACAGTATATTTTCAGCAAAACGTCCAATAAAAAGGTCCCTCATTAAAAAACATCCAACCAGAAGACGTCAGAGAAGCAGGAGAGTCCAACCCATTTCAATAGCGAGCGTTCCTGAACGCAACAACGCACACAAAAGGTCTTTAACATGAGGCTCTGCACTATAACTCTTTATAGCCACACTAGCAGTCCGTCGGTTGACCACTTCTGTCCAGTTTGAAGCTTGTTATAGATCCAACAGAGCCGAAGTCACGCTACTTCCTGTTTCCCCTCATGGGACCTTATTTCAGAAAAACTTTGTATGTCAGTGAATGAAGAGAGACAAATAATGTATCGATCCTGTTTGAATTGTGTCATGAATCACACATATGATGTTTGTCAGTTTAAAAGATAATTTTCCAACTTCAGACTAGTGACGCCGCTTCGTTGAACGCTCACCAAAACCCGTAACTTAAACATTGTAGAGCTGCTCCTGTATATCAGCAGCTCACAGAACTGAACCAGAACCAACTCTCCTTTCACAGAACTGCAGGTGTCAATATGAGCACTCTAGTCCCGACATGAGGGTTGTGTTTGAGTGAAATGTCTCAACAAGCGTTCACGTTCCTCAGAGGCTAAACTGTTATAACTTTTATAATCAGGGTTTTATTTAAGGCGGAATGGATGTAAAATCAATGTGGCGAGTATCGAAACTATATAAATGACTTTTCCCAACACTAAGGGTTGTAGTTTGACCTTAGACGACATTTTTAGCAAGTTTTATCATCAAGCTTTTTAATGTTGTTTATTTATTATCAGCTTCTCCGCCTTGTTGTACACATATATGGTTATTATATTGGTCTGAAATGTTGTGAAATTGCATATTTTTTTTAAAAATGTAAAAACTTCATGTATCTCAATGTTAGCATGGTAACATACTGATAGTTAGCATACTGATGTTAGCATTCAGCTCAACATACAGCTTATGTTCCCACATTAAACAGACCAGCTTTCTTTAATAATAACAACAATACCTGCACCACCATGATACAGCTGTGAAGTAGTAAACAACTTTCCTCATCACCACAACAAACTTTGCCCACGTTTCCACCTGCTCTGGTTTGTTAAACCTCTTCTTACAAGTGTGTGGGCGTCTGCAGAGAGACTTTATCATATCCTGTTATCTCCTGATGGCTTTTTTACAACCGCTAATTACAGGACAACATGCTGAAATTCTTTTTCCTTCCTTTAGGCTGACAAGCAATTCCCAGCACAGCTTGTCTATTTTTAAACCTGATCAGAGGTCTAATGAGTCACAAGTATTTAAAACATCTGGGTCAGTGCACATTTTAAACACAAAACCGACTGATTAAGGGAATTAAAGAACGGCGGGTTAATCGACACTGAGTAGAAAATAATATTTGCACCTGTCATCTTGATTTCAAAACTGTTTTTCACACTCAGACGTTTAAATTTGGTGCATCGATACTCGGTCGACACAACCACTAAACAACGTACAGAAAATATCCTTTAATTTAATATCGTTTCTATTTGTTTATGTGCCCATGAGCGTCGTCCAAGGGAAATGTAACCACATGCGGCATTGTTTCACTTCATGCCAATAAGGAAGTGTTAAGATATCAATTATGATGTAACAATGTGATCCAACAATGGGGCTTCCCCCGGAGGGCCTGAGCGAGAGATTATGGACCGTCTCCCTCTCTCTCTCTTATTCTAATAACTTTCAGCTCCAACATCCTGAAGCAGAGACGGGTTCATCGTAGATTTTTATCTTTTTATCTTTTGTTTATTTGTTGTTATATTCATTTTACTGCTCTTAATCTCTTTATCTGTTCTTATTTCCCCTGATGTGATATCGTCCTCCTATGGTCCTTTATTGATTGTATTCCCTCACTTTCCCTCGATTCCTTCCCTTCTCCTTGATTTTGCCTGTTAGTTGGCTTTATTCCTTCTACTTGTAATGACTCATGTTGTCCTTTTGTGTTTTTACATTTTCTGTTCCGCCTCCTTGTTTGAACTTCACCTCATGAGGCTTCCTTGACTTGACTGGTGACTGTTTATTCTGATATATTGTCTTCCTGAGTTTCCTGCTTTTACTTGTTCATCACAGCAAAGTGCTAAATAAATAAAGATTGTACTATTGTTATTATTAAATAGGCACATGACAAAAGGCAATAATAATAACTGTGAAGTGTTTCTGATCTCTTGAATATATTTAGAAATGTAAATATTTATTTTAAATTACTACTGAACCCTCCCATCATATGTCGTGCCACCAACCACAACAAGTTAATTCTCAACCTGTGGGAAACTCTGAAATGATTCAGTTTTCCTTCACCGACTAAAACTGGTGAAAGTTTTTGGTTTAACGTATAAATACTAAAAACAGAAACTGTATTTGCGAGAGGGATTATATAAACCTGAGAGGTTAACCTTTGACCTTTTCTGTCTCCGCGAGGTGAAAGAACAACATCGAGCAGAGAGAAGGAAGTTAAATATTCAACACTCGCTCAATCGTTTCAGACCGTACAGACAGTTCTGTCGCTGTAGATCAACTCTGGATCTCTACACAGAAATTGTGATCAAAAACAGTCCAAGTTAATGTTTCACTGCAGCTCAAACAACCTTTAAACAACACGCAGTCTGGGAATTTTAATTTTCGCTTATCTGTGACGGACGTTCAAGGAGAACTACACAAATGCAAACAAACCTACTTTCCAGATTTAAAAAGGTGTTTAACGTTAATGTTTGACTAAAGCCACAATGTCAAGAGAGTGTTTAGATTACGTTGTTCGTACAGATAAAGCCTTTTGCGGTAAAATCTCCCAGCTCCAACTCAAGGAGGTATACTGGAAAATTATAACATAAGGAGCAGTTAGTCGAGAAGCAGAGCGCTCGCTGAGAAAGCTGGTTGTGGTGTGAACATGAATAAAGTTTCACTGGAGTCACACATCAACTGTCGTATAAGAGTTCAACTTCTAACATTTGAACAAATGTTAAGCATTGCTGTCTGACAATAACAGTTATAAATGTAATCAGATTAATAAGTGTTCAGCCCTGGATGACAGGGACGAAAACATAACCAGACTTGTTAGTAATGATGTTTCTTGGATGTAAATCGGCATATTCTTGAAACTTTTAGTCATGTGATCGCCATTTTTATCCATTAATCAGATATGACTACTCGACAAAGCTTGTAAACTTTGAATACAAACTTTAAATCACACATCTATTATCCCGGCGATCGTCTAAGAGCATCAGTGAGGACGAAACTATGTTCAGACACCCCATCATAGCCTGGTTCAGTTCAGTTTGGTTCAGTTTATTCTTGCGTTTCAATTATTAAAAGTTGTGGATGGTACCAAAAAAACCTTTTCTATACCGTCCTGTTTTCTCCGTTGTGGTACCTAGCTCGCTGATCCGACACTAAAAGGTAGCGTTACAACACTGCAGACCTCTGACTGGTCAGTCCGAACAACCAGAGTCATTTCCCAAACTCAGATGGATCCTGATTGGCTGTCAGTGTTTCTTTGTTCATCAAATTGAAAGTGATCCCAACGATATTGTTCACCACCGTCGTTGTTTTTGTGGTGTGGACATCCACTTCTCTTTTTCTGAAAAGTCTATTTATAGTCATGTTCCTGGTGTGGACGGCCCTCAAGTTCAAGTTCTTAGTATTATAAGCTCCAATAACATGAAAAGAAGATAATAAAGAACAAATAACTTTAAACTTATTTTCACTTCAAGTTATTCAAAAGCATCAGTTATGTTCAGCATCTCAATTCATGTAACTGCTCCGGTTTTCCCGATTTGGTCAAAAAATCTTTGACGCTCAAGTTTTTTATTCAATAACATTTCAAGACATCGCTGAACACAAACATGTACACAAGTATATGTTGTACAGACACTACAACACACAAATCTCAACTACCTGTCTCTCCTTTATAGTTTCTTCCATGTGCCCTAGATACCCTAGATAATCTTATATCACATTAGTTCAAATGAAGGCCGAGCATTTAGTCACACACACACAGAGAACAGGGTTTTACAGGTTACATGTTGATAAGGGAAACACTGGCGATAAGAGCTAGATTCAGGTCAGAGCTCCACCGATAGAAACAAAGAGGCAGAGCTGAGTCGTAGAGGTCAGTGAAGTCTGCCGGCTCCATGCAAACATTCAGCTGCCCAGGAAAACTTGGACGAGGCAATGGAAACTCTGTGTGCGAGTGAGTAAGTGAGAGAGGCAGAGGGATCCATGTTTTTACTAACAAGTGGTGTCCAAATATCCAAACAGAAAAGCTCTATGTGTGTGTGTGTGCGAGAGGTCAGAGGTCACAGCTGCGGGAGGAGGAAGTACAAACACAGCATTCTCAAAAATGACCTTTGCAGAGCTGCGTCATGTGAAAATCTCACCGCTCTTCAACGTTTCCTGTTACGTTTTGTGCCCAACACAGAAACATGACATGATCTGTTGAGTCAACTTTTCCAAAAACTCACCGAAGTTCATTCAAACTGGATGTTTTTTTAAAAAAAACTGAGGGAAGTTTGTTACCTGCTTTCAACTTAAAGGTTAAAAACCAGAGCGGCAATCTCTGTCGGTGATAAAATGATCAACAGCTCTCAAGTTATGAAGGAATAATATTATGAAGCCACAGCCAGCAGCCGGTTAGCCTAGCTTAGCATTACAACATTAAAGGGGAAAGCTTTTCTCTTCAACTTTTTGGTATTTATTTGTTGGCTTGGCATGATTCAGCACATCAACCTGCTTCTCCATCAAACAGGGATATCGGCTTGAAGGTGTCTTTAACTGGTGACGAACTTGTCTCAAGTGGTGTCCAAAACAGTGGCAGTAAATAATCGTCCTCCTTGAAATATTATCGACAATCGCAGCTAATTCCAGGGCTCCAGGGTGCGACTGTTTTGGTTGCATGTGCGCCCAAAAGTCTCAAAAAGCAGCTGATAAACCGTGGGAACTATTCAATGATTATTTAAAAGATGTTATTTCCAGGCGCCGGTAAAAACAAGGGAAAGCATATTTTACTGAGCCAAAACCACAGTCATAGCATGAATAATTTTAATTTTCATAATCTAATGACTATTAGATCCCATCCCTAAATCAAACAGTTGAGATCCCAAACTTCAAACCACAAAGATAAGGGAGAGAATGGGGTCATCATGGGTTGGCCACCGTGCCGAGTCGCCACCATAACACCCGATTGTTGGATCGTTTCCACTTTTGGTTCCGCTACCAACATCACATGCCTGATCTCAACCTACAGCCCAATCTGACTTAACAGATGTGTAGTGTGACTGAAAGTCTCTCCAATAGAGGATCCTTTTATGAGACCACGTGACTTCTGTTTTGAAACTCCGGTTCAGGAAAATATGAGCGTAAACAAGCAAAATAAAAAAAGGAGCACGGCAGAGTCAAAACACTCTACTATGATTCAGACACAGAAAATCTGACTCACCATCCGCAGCCAAGACTTACAAGCAAGTCTGGTCGGCTGCTGAAATGTTCTCACCCAGAAACAAACACATGCAAAGTGAAGAGTCTTTCACGTTCCAGTCTGGTGGAGCCTGTGATTATGTCACGACTGTGAGAGCTCTGGAAAGGTGCAGCCGTAAAATTACAAAGAGAAGAAGAAGAAGAAGAAGAAGAAGAAGAAGAAGAAGAAGAAGAAGAAGAAGACGACACTCCCTGGTTTTTGATCAGAGCCATCTCTGTTGACACGCCTGCAGATGGCTTCCCCACAATGTCTGCCACGTCATAAACTACCTGCATGTCCTGTACCTGTTCACAGCCCACTGATTTACAACTACAGCTGCAACACTTAGTCAATTAAGCGATTAGTTGTCGACTATTAAATGATTTTCTGACATCAGTTAATGGAGAAAATGATCGAGAGAGTAAACGATATTGAAAATAACCCTTAATTGGAGCCTTATTAGTTTTTCCCTTCTTCAAGAGGGGTCAGAGGTCAACTAGACTTTAACAGACTGTTAGCGTCAAACCATCACCAGACAGTGAAAATGTCCACTGACACCCAGGATAGTAAAAACAAAACGGGTTGATAAGGATCAATAAAAATGTGTTTCCGTGCTCCTCACCAGGCGGAGTTATTCTTGCCAATCAGTTAAACAATAAAAGTCAAATTTAAGTACGTCATATCAGCTGAAGAGGACACAGAGCCATCACATGAAGTGTCCCAGTGTCACAGCAGCAAAGCTCAGTCACATCATCTTTTACAACCATGTAATGGCTTCCATTACTTTGCTACTAAACCCAGGAAGTATGATGTCATGAACTAAAAACAAACATGCTCACAGTGATGATGTTAGAGTGTTGTATTTCTCTAAGTACAGGTGAGGTTGATGGACATGCCATTATTTATGCAGGTTATCTGGTTACAAAACAAAGTATTGGACACATTTAAAAGATAGACAACTAAAAGAAATTTACTTTTTACTTTTTTTTTACAAAGATATAAAAACTAGAATGGCACTCAGTAGAGCGCATACCTCCACAGAGGCCCAACAGTCATTTAATCAAGCCTTATCCAATATCAAACTCAATAGCCCTGTATCACTCTAAATGTTACAGCACCCGCAACTGCTTAGCCATAATTTAAAGATCACCAGATGTAGGATCTTCATCAAATTGTACTCACTCATAGATGCCAGCTCTGCAAGTTTCATGGAAATAGGCTCAGTAGTTTTAGTGTAACCCTGCTGACAAACTAAGCATCCGACAAAACCAACCAACCAACCGACAAACCAACCAACCAACCGACCAATTGACAAACCGACCGACCGACAAACCAACCAACCTACAAACCAACCAACCGACCGACAAACCAACCAACCTACAAACCAACCAACCGACCGACAAACCAACCAACCTACAAACCAACCAACCGACCGACAAACCAACCAACCTACAAAACAAACAACCGACCGACAAACCAACCAACCTACAAAACAAACAACCGACCGACAAACCAACCAACCTACAAAACAAACAACCGACCGACAAACCAACCAACCTACAAAACAAACAACCGACCGACAAACCAACCAACAATTTAGCAAACAAACAAACAAACACGGGTGGAAACATAACCTCTCTGGCGGAGGTAAATAACAGACCCTTATATTTGAGAACTGGCTAGAACCAGTGAATGTGAGACAGTGGAGAGCAGAACCTGACTGGTCCTTGATGTTAGCGGCCTGTGTCGATATTTGAAGGTGCACAAATTCATGTATTCACCCACACAGGGTTTCCCATGGGAAATCAGTTTGCACTTCTTAAAAAAACAGAGCTTCCTTTATACCCCAACCTTGCGACACACTACTGATTGCAAAATCAATGTAACTTCCTTCAATAAATCAGATAGACCCTAATGAACAGCACCCTGTGATCAACGCAGTTACTAGAAGACAGCATGGATTTGGCCTTCGCTGTGTCATGTAGTGCCTCAGCTGTTTTTCTCTGAGGGTTAATGCTCATCTAAGTGTAGAAATTCTTCTGACGCTGGCAGAGGTGGTTTGTATTTCAGGCTCAGCAGGCTGCCTGCACTAAAACCCGCCGTGGGAAACCCTAAGATGTGCTCGAGGCAACAAGTGTTACAGCTGAACAATTACAGACTGTAACAGCGTTGTACATAACAAAGTCAGCTGGACAAATTGTGTAAAGACACAGTTTCGAAATTGCATCAATCTTATTTTCTGCGTTATGTAATACTTCTTCTGAGACGGATGTGAAAACCAGCATACAGCATGTGTGATGAGCCAAGAACCCACAGAGGCGTCAGCAGTCTGATGTCGGATTTATGGCACATTTTCTACAGTGCTGGGGTTTCCCAACACCACCATTGATAACAACAAGGACAAACTGAGGCGTACTGGTGGTTCAGAGGTCCAAAGTACAAAATGTAACTGTGACATCTCGGGTCAGAGTCCACAACAATACAACATGACACAGATGTGAAGTAGGAAAATAACCGACAGATAAATAAATAATTAATCCAGCATTAGTTGCAGGCATAATTATCACCTTCTTAGATGGTATGGGGAAGGTTTGGGCGTACAGTTTCCTTTAATATAGGCACACAGACGTGCAGAAAACTAGCATTGATTTGGAGTCATGTTTCAGGACAACTGTTGAATGCCAAGTCCAATATTTACTCCATTTCGGTCCTCCGAGGAAATGTTAAAAAAACAGTTGCCTATTTGCACATCCAGCAGATACAAACATTAACATGACGAAGTAGTCGCATTTCTGGGATTTAAGTCCCTCCTTTTAGCTCCGTGTTTGGTCTCCTCCATCTCCTGTGGACAATATCTGGCTGTTCAGCAGCTAAATACTCCGCTATGTTCAAAATCTAGTAGCTAAATGTGTCCGTCTGCTGTTTTGTGCTGAGCAGAAACCGCACAATGGATCAATCAGAGCTTTTTTGGGCGAAAACAGCTGCTTGTTGCATCAAAATGGTAAAGTTGTGAGCTGTAAAACCAAAACAATGAGCTGAAAGACGCTAAAACATTGTCGTCATTTGGTATCTTGTTAATATAAAACTATTTATTATTAGGGGTGTCATGATTTTGATATCATATGAAAAGATGAATCAAAATGAGCTTTCAATTTTAATTCTTCTGAATCGATTAATCAATTAATTTTTGCAGCTCTAGATTATAGCAGCTTTAAATAGTCAGAGGCCAAATGATTAGGCTGATTATACGTGTAGACATACAGCCAAATATTCCAGTAGTAAGATATTTCTGCTGGAAAATACAAAACAACTGTCAAAACTGAAATATATCATCTGTCACTTAGTCGGTAAATCAAGTTTTATCCATCATCGGTTGTCTTCACAGGTACGCCAGACGTATCTGTCAGCCTCGGCGCTGCAGCAGCTGCTGCCGGGTGTCAGGTGCGTGTTGACTTAACCAGCCGTCGTCTCCAACACTTCCGCCCCGCCCACCTGGGACGAACAGAGCAGGCAGAGCGAGTGAGCTTCCAGTCAGGCAGCCAGTCCCACAGGTAGACACACCTGAGAGCCGGCCAAACAGGAGGCCGAACAGAGGGTTTAACACGCTTATTAACTCAGCCTACACACCTTGTTCAGAGGCAGGAACACAGCCTATCTACAGGTTAACCGTCACTAATCAGCAACCAGCTAAACCATAGAGCACATTTTATAGGTCAGCATACAAATCCAATGTTATATATAGAACTAAATATCCTGTAGTGACCCCAATAAAAGATACTTAACGATGTGAGGTCATTTCTGAGCAACACAGAAACGATATAGGTCACTAAAGGACTATCACAGAGATAACACAGACACACCTAGCTCCTTATGAGAGCAGCCCTGTTATAGCACGTATAACGAAGATAAAGATACTGAGCTATGAATAACCATAAAATTAGCTCTCAGATTCAATGACTTACTGTGGGAACGTGAAGGGGAAGGAATCACACACAGGAGTACATTTAAGAAATATAATAATAAGTAGCTATAGGAAGGCAATAGGAGTGTCATTAGAGGTGGAAACACAAGTATCGTTAACTCAGTTTGGAGTACCAACTTCACAATACGACGACTAAAGCAACACCTTATGAGACAGAAACAACAAAAGCTAACGAGAAACCCATTATAAATTACAATGCGAGTACTATGGGGATGTGAACATCACAAAATCACTATAAACTCAGTACAGAGTGCCAAGGTCATACAATAAGTGACTATATGAATATTGTAGGATCATCTACAGACCATAAGATTAATATAAACCCAGTACGAGACACCAAAGTCAACGTATAAGTCACTGAAGGAATACTGAAGGAACATCTTATGAGATACAAACACCATTAGGACAATGGCATTCTCATATAAGTCACTATACATATAAAGGGAAATCTTTTAAATATCTTTTAAATAATACGATTTAAATATCGTACTATCACTATAAACTCAGTACAGACAGGACTCCAAACATCTGACAGGAGACCAAAAACTCCTTTGGTTGCACCGGTGCACCCAAAATTTAGCAGGTCTGATTAACGAAGAATGTAGCCTATGAAAATATGTTTGAGGCACCTTTATGCACGTTTACAATAATTTACATAATGTGCTAAGAAATGTAATTAGAACGTGTTATTGGTGAACCTGAATTATGTGCTGGTGCTCCTTAATGAAAATGTTAGGCGCACCAGTGCAACCACTGTATAAAGTTGGTCTGATGGAGCACCAGAGTCAATCTCCTGGGATCCAGGTTTCAGCTGTTTTAGTGGTGCGTGCGGCCAAACATCGATAAAATATGTTCATAGTAAAGCAGTGACTATGTGCTGGTGCCCCTAAATGAAAAAGTTAGGCACACCATAAAGTTAGTCTGGAGTCCTGATGGAGCACTAGCGTCACACTGCAATATTAAAGGGACATCTGAAGACATAAATGCCATGAAGTCACTGTAAAGTCAATATAGAGTAGCAACAACACCATCGAAGTCCCCATACAACTATTTTAACGACATCTCAAGACATATAAACATCATAATGTCACTATAAAGTGATGTTGGAGCAGGTAAGTGACATTATCAGTCATTACGTGAACATAATGAAGTTAGTTTAAGAGATTAAACACCTTAAAATCACTATAAAGTCACTGTGGAGCACCAGAGTCACACTATAAGTCATTATGTGAATATTATAAGGTCATCTGAAGACATTTAAACATCATAATGTCACTATGAACTCATTTTGAAGGAAGTAAGTGACATGATCAGTCATTATATGAATATAATGAAGTTAGTTTAAGAGATTAAACACCTCAAAATCACTATAAAGTCACTGTGGAGCACCAGAGTCACACTATAAGTCATTGTGTGAATATTAAAAGGTCATCTGAAGACATTTAAACATCATAATATCAGTATAAAGTGATGTTGGAGCAGGTAAGTGACATGATCAGCCATTACATGAACATAATAAAGTTAGTTAAGGAGATTTAAACACCTTAAAATCACTATAAAGTCACTGTGGAGCACCAGAGTCACACTATAAGTCATTATGTGAATGTTATAAGGTCATCTGAAGACATATAAACATCATAATGTCAGTGTAAACTCCTGCTGGAGCAGCTGAGGGACGTT
Source organism: Pagrus major (assembly GCF_040436345.1). NCBI lineage: Eukaryota > Metazoa > Chordata > Actinopteri > Spariformes > Sparidae > Pagrus > Pagrus major. The sequence goes on from NC_133224.1 coordinate 3,581,604, forward strand.
TCCAGTTGTTCCCTGAACATTGTGGAGTTGTTTTAAGAGGCCTGAGCAGCACACAGCGCAGATAAAGTGAGTGTGGAGCAGCAGACTGGCTCTGTATGGACACTCAGCTGTGGATAAACTGGTTCAGACGATAAAAAACAGGCGAACAGACGTTCACCTTTCTGCTCACCTGCATACCAGGAACTTCCATGGTTACTTCGAAGTATGAACGCCCTTTTCCTCCTCCAGGTTTCTGCTTTTCTTCTCCTCCTCCTCCTTCTTCTTCTTCTTCTCTCTGAGTCCTTTCTTTCTTTTTCCACCTCCTCTTCGAGCTTCACCCACAAAAACAACAAAACTTCCCCCAAAAACAAACGGGTCAAACTTCGAGGCAGCGGTGAACAGATATATCCGAGAGAAGAGGCGGTTTGTCTGCAGCAGAAAGAGACATGAACACACTCCAAGCACACGCACACACGCACACACACACAGGCACACACACACACGTCCTGTGAGAGTGCAGCAACACAAAAGTGTTGAGCAAACCAGCTATGACGTGCTGGTTACTGCCTACTTCAGGGGAGGAGCGACAGAGTGCGTAAATGTCAGCTTCACACATCAGGATGTCTACCGCCACCTTCTGGTGTAACACTGCAGGTGTTTCTGTCTATTTATCACCAGTATGTGTGTTTATCAATCCATCTGTTAGTGTTGGAAAGTTTAGTTTACAAATGTGAGGTACTTAGGTACTATTTTAAGGTAGTTGTACTGAAGTATTTCCTTTTTTGCTACTACTTTTACTGCTATTCATCTCTGAGACACATATTGTATTTTTTGCCAACTACATCCAGTACCTTTAGTTAACATTTACTTTACAGGTTGTTGAAATGTCAATAAAAAAAATCAATAAAAACAAAAAACAAGACATTCTGTTGCCAACAAACTATCTGCATTTGTGCTGGAAAGATGGAAAATTGAATTCCCAATTAAAAGCAGTTTTGCATCATTAAAAAAGTAATTTGTTAAAAAAAAAAAAAAAAAGAAGACACAACAGGCAAAATACAAAAAAGTCACAAAATATAAAGTAAAAATATAAATAATTAAGTAGAGTAAAAATGAAATGAAATCCAAAAACAAATCCATATTAATTCCATAATGTTAATCAATCAATTACTTTTTACTTTCCATTATTTGATATTTCATGGACAATAATGCAGTTATATTTAAGAAAACACTATAATATTCAGCTACCATCTTACTAAAATTGAGACTGAACTCGTTGAACGGGTTAAAATACATTTTATTCTGACGGAGATGGAAGATTTTTTTCATCCAGATGATTTTTTATTTTTTTATTTTGGGAATGCACAGAGATATTAAGTGTCGTAAAACAACTGTCTTGGCTATAGATACAAATTAACAATATATTATTCTAGCAATTGCTCATCGTGTTGAATTTTTCAAATACAATTTTAAAAAAAATGTCTCTTTTTTTATTCGTGTGAGCTGGCCCTTTAAATCCATCATTATTTCCTACGCCCCTCGAAGGCAGCGTCGGGTTTCGGTGTGACGTCACCCGGAAGCGGGGGACGCGGGGGGCGGAGCCCGGCAGAAGATGGCGTCTCTGCGCTGTAGGCGAGACCCCTGCGGCGTTATCTGTCTGATTTTAACTTATTTCAGCGTGTTTTACGCGGACTACGTGGTCATACAGTATGTGCTCATCCCCGCCTACTCGGACAGGTCGGTACCGTGTCTTCTTTGTGTCGTTTGGACCGATAAAACACGAACATGGCGCCTGTTTCTGTGCGCGGTCTCCATTCATTTGACAGGTCTGACGGGCTGTTCTCCTCCCGGCCGACACCAAACTTGTTTTTCTGACACCGACACACACTTAGATGTGTTTGTGTTTGTTTGTTTGTGTGTTTGTGTGTTTGTGTGTGTGTGTGGCGGCTTTGTGTTGAGGTGGCACCACAGGACAGGACGGGTTTCTGTCTGTTTACCAGCTGATCAGCTGTTTGTTGTTGTAACGTTACTGCAGCTTTGTTTGTTTGTTTGTGTGTTTGTTTACTGTTTACACCACGGACACAGCTGTGATTTACTCATTTATATTCCATTTTTATTATACTGCTTTTGTTTCTGTTAATTATTTATACTTTTATATATCAGACTGTTTGTTTTGCCAGTGGTGCAAAGTAACTAAGTACATTTACTTGAGTACTTGAGTACATTTTGAGTAGTATACCCACTTTATTCTGACTTATACTTATTTTTAACTGCATTTCAAAGGGAATTATTGTACTTTATAGTCCCCTACACTTATTAAACCCGCTGTTAGTTTTATTTTACGTACTAAACGTGTGATCTACGTATTAAATATGACGCAGAGTTGTAGGTTAAAGGTCCCACAGGTGACCGACTGACTCAGGTAGGAGCAGCTGGGGTTCACATGAGGTCATCATGCACTCATAAAAGCGATTAGGTTGTAAATTTCCTCTCAATAAGAGAGTAACTAAAGGTGGGAGGAAGTTGTTCGGTCTATAAAATGTCAGAAAATGTCGAGATGACGTCCTCAGATCGTTTCTGTTTTGTCCGCGACCACAGAAGAGGAACGAAACCAGAAGATATTCACATTTAGGAAGCTGGAAACAGAGAATTATGTTTTTTTCCCCTTGAATAATGACTCAAAAAATGTAATCGATTATCAAAATAGTTGGTGATTAATTTAAAAGTTGACAACGAATCGATTAATCGTCGTCATCCATCCATATCGATCAATCTCCATGATTATCATAACCCGCTTTGGACAAAACAGCATACTTAAGGACGCGTTGAATCTCTGATGTTTCAATCGTCAAATGAGTCATAAAGAAGATAATCGGCAGGTTAATCGATTACGTGCAGCTCTGCCTATAACAGAAGAACAAATAAAGCAGCTGCGGAGGATCACATGATGTTTCTCCTGGTGTTAAAGACGCTGCTCTGTCTTCTCCTCTGCCTCTCTGACAGTGTGTGGTGCACTCTACACGGATCAGTGTTCAACCTGATCCTGCTGCTGCTGCTCGCCTGCCACTCCAAAGCCGTCTTCTCAGACCCTGGTCAGCAACTGCTCAACTCGATAAGTCAAGATGGAGATGGGATTTTAAAAACAGACGCCTGAATGAACTTGTTTAACGTGCGTTTGCGTGTTGTTTTGCAGGTATGGTGCCTCTTCCTGACACTGCCATCGACTTCTCAGACCTTCGCTCGCAGTCGTCTCGGATGAACGAGCGGGTGAGTCGCCTCTCAAACCTTTTTCTTACAAATAACACAACGTTTAGTCCAGAATTTCACTGCTGAGTCGAGCCTTAACTGTCCACGTCAAGGTTTACAAAACGATTGATACTTTTTCTCAAGTTTAAAACGATATCCGATCGTATCGAAAGTACCGAAGCTGAGATAAAAAACATAATGCGCTGGTTGTTTCTAACAACTCGTTAGGAAAAAATCTTTTTGCTGTGGAATCGAAAGAGGTGTTGAGTATCGTTTTTTAGTACTAGTGTTGTATTAAAGTTTAAAATTCTGGTGTTGTGACAACTTTAGTCGACTTTAGTTCAAAATATGTTCAGAAACGTTCAAAAAGTGTTCATAAAGTGTTGACTTGTAGCTGTTTGTGTTGTTTTTTTAAAGAATTTGTTTGTGGGTTTCCGTTAAGGTTTATTGTTGTTGTGTTGGTTGTTTTGTGGAGTGTACTACACAATTTTCTTTAGTTTTTTTGTGTAGTTGTTGTGTTGATTAGGAGTCCAGGAAAAGTAGCAAACACTGTGTGGGAGCTGGTGATCCAGTAGAGAATAAAGACTAACGGGAGCTACAGAAGTCTGATACTGTGGAGGGAGCATCAGGGAGATTGTGGCTTCCCTCTGATCACACCTGTTTCACTAACACCTGTATATTTATCTCACACTGACTGTGTGTTTACAGCCGAGCAGCTGTACTTATGTGTGCTGCTGGGCTTGTCATCGTGTACTTATGAGCTTAATGACAGACGTCTGTAAACTGCTGACCTGTGAGTCTGTGGCTCGACTACAAACGAAGCTTCGGTGATGTTTGACTTTGTTTAACCGCCGGCTTAGATCCCGACGCTGTTGTTCTTTCTCCCGTGGATTCAAACATGATCGGACATTTGTGTCTGGACGATGTAATAATGAGAAGCGTGCTGGAGTTTTCTGAGTGCACACACGGGACCAAATGTATTTCTGTTGTGGCTTGATGAAAGAATGAGTGGATCAACATTTCTAATGATTTCTCTACGGGGATCAATAAAAGAGTTGAGGTTTATGGTGGATTGTCAGAGGTTCATCTGCTTGTTGTCCTGATGGTTTCAGGGCTGTGAAGGCTGGACGGTGTGCAGCCGCTGTGAAACCTACAGACCTCCCAGAGCGCATCACTGCCGCGTCTGTCAGAGGTGTATCCGCCGCATGGACCATCACTGTCCATGGTGAGGGAGCTCCATCCATCATCCATCCATCCATCCATCCATCCATCCATCCATCCATCATCCATCCATCCATCCATCCACATATCCATCCATCCATCCATCCATCCACCCACCCACCCATCCATCATCCATCCATCCATCCATCCATCCATCCATCCATCCATCCATCCACATATCCATCCACCCATCCACCCATCCATCCATCCATCATCCATCCATCCATCCATCCATCCATCCATCCATCCATCCACATATCCATCCATCCATCCATCCATCCACCCACCCACCCATCCATCCATCCATCCATCCATCCATCCATCCACCCACCCATCCATCCATCCATCCATCCATCCATCCATCCACATATCCATCCATCCACATATCCATCCATCCACATATCCATCCATCCATCCATCCATCCATCCATCCATCCATCCACATATCCATCCATCCATCCACATATCCATCCATCCATCCATCCATCCATCCATCCATCCATCCACATATCCATCCATCCATCCATCCACATATCCATCCATTCATCCATCCATCCATCCATCCATCCATCCATCCATCCATCCATCCACATATCCATCCATCATCCATCCATCCATCCATCCATCCATCCACTTATTCATCCATCCATCCACATATTCATCCACTTATTCATCCATCCACTTATTCATCCATCCATCCATTCATCCATCTACTTGTTCATCCATCATCCATCCATCCATCCATTCATCCATCCACCCATCCATCCATAATCCTCTCCTCCTTTTGCTTTTATCTTTCCTTTTCTCTCTCCCCAGTTTTGTTTCTTCTTCAGTCACCTTCATCTTTTTCTCATCCAGTTCTGTGGTTTGTGTGTTTCAGGATCAACAACTGTGTCGGCGAGCTGAACCAGAAGTATTTCATCCAGTTTCTCTTCTACACCGGTGAGCACACACACAGCTACCACATCACTCTCACCTGTAGTTCTCACTGTTTGCCACTGAATCTTTCTCTTTATAACCACTGAAATTAAAGCTGTTGTTGTTCTGGCGATGTGTGTGTGTGTGTGTGTGTGTGTGTGTGTGTGTGTGTGTGTGTGTGTGTGTGTGTGCAGGTATGGCCAGTCTGTACTCCCTGGTGCTGGTGGTGTCGGCCTGGGTGTGGAGGATCAGGAGCGAGAGAGACGGCGAAACAGAGAAAGAAGGAGAGGAGTCGCCCAGCAAGCATCTGATCGTGTGAGTCCTGAGAAGAGTGAACACACGAGTGAGCTTCAGTGTTTCTCTGCAAAACTGCGTGTTGTTAAACTGTCAACTTGATCTTCCTCTCAGCGCTCACTACATCATCCTCCTGGTGGAGTCGGTGTTGTTCGGCGTGTTTGTCATGGTCATCTTCTACGATCAGGTACACACACACACACACACACACACACACACACACACACACACGTTGTAATGATTTATGTTGTGCTGACTTGCATTTCGTCCCCACAGTGTGGCTGTGTCAGCAGTTAATGTCGCCACATTGACTCTCTGCTCAGATATATAAACACTCACTGACCGCGGCACGGTTTGGACTGTAACTAAGTACATTTACTCAAGTACTCAAAGTGTTTAAGTCCATAAAACAAATCCTAAACAACCGAAGTAGCTGTGGACTTTAAAATATAAAAAAACAACTGGAAAAAAATGTCTCAGAACAGCTCATCCAAGATCCCAAACTGATTAGAAAAGATGTTCTTCAAACCTTTTTTAAAGCTGAAATCTGCACTGTAGCCGCTGAGCTAAAAGCGCTAAGTCCTCCAGATATCTGAAGCATCTTGTTTGACTTGATCGAAAAAGAAGTAGTCTAAGTTTCCCCTCTTCTCTCTCTGTTTCTCCCTCTAGTTGGTGTCCATAATCACAGACGAGACTCCCATCGAGCAGATGAGGAACAGGCTGATGATAAAGGACCGAGGCTCCTCGTCTTCATCCTCCTCCTCCTCCACCACCACCTCCTCCTCTCAGCTGCCTCATCACCCTCCACACACCCGCAAGCCGAAGCTCGCTCTGCTGCGGGAGGTTTTTGGAAGAGGTCGGCCTGTGTTCATCGTCTTTCACCAAATTATTGATCATGTCTTTGATTCATCATTTCAGGACTAAAATAGATGTTTTAATCTTTTGTTTTTCTCTCCAGGTTCGGTCTTTTGCTGGCTTCTTCCTCTCCACTCCAGCCCTCCGACGGTTGGCGGCATCACCTACTCTGCCCTGCCCGACTACGACGTCTGAGAGAGCGAGGACGGGATGGAGAGAAGGTTTTATGTATGTATGTGTTTGACTGTGAGAAAGCGCGATTCTCTGCCTAACTACGATGTCTTATCTTTGGACCTGAGAGGTGAAGAAGAAGGAGGATGAAGGCCGAGTGTGTGTGTGTTCGATGAATGAATGAGTGTGTGTGCCTCAGACTCCAGACTCATGAAATGATCCCGACTTGTAGTTTAACTACCAGCATTCTTTCATAATTTTGTTAAGTTGGCCCCTTGTGGACACTGAGGTTTGACTGATATGCTCATTTTCACACAGAAGCTGCTGATATCGGATGTTTGGACCTACTTGACCTACTTTTTCATGCACAGAAATTGCTCAGGGCCAGATTTAATGAGAAAATGGGGCAGCACAAATGCGCGCTGCAGGTGGGTTGAATTTTCAGAACCAATCTGCATTTATTTATCTCCTCATTTACTGAGGCAGCAGCTCATTATACAGTCTGCTTCTCCACTGACCTCCGGATGCATTTTGCAAGCGAAGGAAAGCTCAAAAAATGGGATTGTCTGAGATAAAACCAAGTCAAAAACAATAAGTTATAAAGTTGAGACGCCACAAAAAAATGTATCCACCATTTTACAGCCGCTTCTTTCATAATGTAAGCTCATGGGGAAAAGTATTTCTGGGCCACAGTGCATCACGTGACATTGCAGTTTGGCCACTACAAAAGTTGGCTTCAAAGCCTGGCGGTCTTCCTGTGGGCTTGATGGTAACTGTGAGTTTTCCACAACATGTTACCACAAATGTTTCATAAATGGAGGCTTTGTACCAAACTCTGACGAATCAGAAATAAAAACCTGCCTCTAATATAAGCCTCCTTTAAAGCAACATCATGTAGAAATTGCCAATTTTAATTTCAAATACAAATCCCAGACGTAATGTGGGTGCTAACTACAAACAAAACTCATTACGTCACAACAACGTTATGTGTTGAAAACTGTTGAAGTAAACATGTATGTAACGCTGTGATACTATTCACCATGTTACAAGACACTGTACCATCAACTTGATTTTGAAGCTGTTATTTTAAGGTAAAAAATGTGCATAATGTTGCTTTAAATCTCTGCAGTCAAGGTAAATAAAGGCCCGGGCCACTATTTGAGGAAATGCGACAGGGAGGCCATGCCCAACACATTTGTGCCTCAAAAAACTGTGCAAACGCCTCAGTAAATCTGGTCGTCTGTGTTTCCCTGAAAAAACACCAAAAACAGTCTAGTATCGACTCACATGTCAGTCAAACCCCGGTACAGTTTTGGCCAGTGTTTATGCTAACAGATGTTGTAACAAGCATCAGCAGCTACTATAAGCTACTAAAGGGAGGTGAGGGGTAAGTGTCTGGGGTCAACCACTTCTGTTTCATCAAAGTGTTTTTATACCTTCAACCCCCCCGAATGAAATCAGCTTTAATTTTTTAAAGAGAAGTCAGAATACTGTCAGAGTACGTTGATATGCACTACATGGCCAAAAGTGTGCGGACACTTGGACGTTAAGTGATGGATGGACATCTCTTTTAAAATGTTATCAATTCCAGTTTACCTTCTCAACTCCAATATGTTAAAAACAAAAATATCTCTATTCTTTTAAGTGTATTGTTTCATTAAAATAAGTCAGTTCTAAGTTAAGGATTAACACGTTTAGGAACCATAAGCAGAACCAAAATGAAATCTTTTTTATGGGTATCTAATTCTTTATAATTTGGGATTTGGTGTTGGATGGGGTTGAGGCCAGTAAAGTCCTGACTCACATGGTTTCCTGTGGCATTAAAACCACCACCATTTCAAAGAACAGCCCAGACAGACCAAACGTCCACATACTTTTGGCCAGATAGTGTATTAATGGGCTCTTTTTTTTGCTACTCAGTTAGGTTAAGGTCCAACACTTTAATACAAACACCAAAAGACTTTACTGTCGGTCAGTAAATCTTCTGTTATTTATTTATTTATTCTCAAACCAACTGCTCGAGCTCAAGATATGAATTATACAAAGACGGCGCTATTTAATATCCCAAAACGATATCGTGAAGTTACATTATCTGTGAAGAAAAAGCCAGCAACCTGTCCTCCTTCACATCCTGCGAACTACCACCAACAAACTGGTGTAATAATAGAGACGACAGGATGAATCGAGATGTGTGTGGGTTGTGATGTGATACCTCGAGGTTCCTCAGCAAACAGGAAACGGAGAATGTCTGCAAAGAGATTCAATTTTTGTGTTGTTTTTCCTCATTCTTGTGTTTTATCTTGAAGTACAAAGACGTTTGACGTGCTAACTAACTAAACTGTGTTACACTTACACACACGTACACTACGGCTACCACACACACACACACACACACACACACACACACACACATACACAAACAGGGTGTGATTCAAGATATAGTTTTTGTTTTTAATGTCACACTACCCTTTAATTCTATTTTTAACCTTGGAGATAAAAGTAGTATTTTGTGTCATTTGTTTCCCATTAATTCATCCTGAAACACACTTTCTCACACGCACACACACACACACACACACACTCAGAGTACACTTCTCAGTATTCTGCTAAATCTCAGTGAAGGGACGATTCTTAACTTATTTATTGTTTCTAACTATTCCGTGGAGTTAACTCTACCAACGACTGTGTATTTTCATGTGAGGGGTGAAGTTGCCTTTCCGGACTGAACTGGGTTAAATTTGCTGCCTTTTGAATGAAGTGTTGAAACAAAACTGCATGAAGGTGAGGTTAAATCTAAACCCACACTGTATATTACCTCACATTTCCAGTCAGATGCTGTTGTGGCCAACAGTGGAAGCTAGCTACAGTTTTTTAGGGCGGCCTCAAAGCCGGTCAAAGCTGCGTTTTGCACCTTTCCTGACAAAATATCTCTATTTTAAATGCTGGATGTGTGGCTACGCTAGTATGAATTGTCCTTGATCCCGGTAGCCATGTCTTTTAGGCCTCCTTCAAACAAATCAGGTGTCCTGAGCATGGGTGCAGACTCTGATTCCAGCTCGTCTGATATGAATATTTCCTGGTTTCTTTCTATGACAGTAGCAAGATATTTGAGGACATCATCTCGATCGCCATTTTTTTCACCATTTTCCGACATTTTATAGATCAAACAACTGATCGATTACTCAAGAATATAATCGACAGATTAATCGACAAATAATCGTTAGTTGCAGTCTTAATATAGACCAAAAAAAGACACATGAGCAAACATTCAGACGTCTGCAAAATTGCTCCGAGTTTCTATTGTGTAGCTCGGTTTCTCAGACAACAGACCAAACAATGATGCACCGACGCATCGCCTCGTTTGGTCTGAATGAAGCCTAGCTCACCTTCTTCTTCATGGAAGTGGTAAAGCCTGTATGGTGCGTTTTTATGTCCTGTTTGATCTTGCAACACCCTGAGGTGGTTTTTCAAAGTTGATGTCTGGCAGAGAAACCGCAGACGCAAAGGCAACCTCACCCCTCTGCTTGTTTTTATGTGTGTGTATATAGTTATTATTCTTCTAATTCTGTGTTTGACCTGAACTGAACATAAGTTTCCGACTTCACAAGGGGAACATTATGATTACAAGTGCTTCAGTGGATTTAATGAACTATCCATTTTATTCAATATCCTGTCAGAACTGCCGGTTGGGACATGATGCCACTTACTGAGTGATCTGCCTTTTTCTTATTATACCTTCACATGAAAAACAAGTTACTGATACTTACTGATAACGAGTCTTTATCAAACTCTAATTTAAAATTTAGTTTAACGGCAAAATCCAGTTTAAGTAACAAAATGAGTGAAAACTTGGAGAGATGTTAGCAGCGGTTATGAGAGGTACTGAGGTATGTCAGAGGGTTTATAAAGCTGCATTCACACTGTGAGCAACTTGGCGAATATTTGTCATATTGGAAAATATATATTTTTTCATAGTTATATACATAATATCCTTTTTTTCCTTTTTTTGCAGAGAGTCAAACCATTTTAACGACGCGTATATGTGGGCTTTTTAAATGCAGGTAAACCACTGCGATACTGAGCCGAAAATTACCAAATATATTTAAATAATAATAGTTTACAATCAGGGACAGCAGGAAGTACAGACACCATATTTTGGATTTTGTTAAGCTAAGGTTATAAGCGACATGGTCCAGTCTGTTCACTGGCCAGCCAATGGGATCTTGGTGATTTTGTTAAAAGTTTCTCTCACAGTGTGAACGCATGTTTTCCTCGACCGGGCTCAAAACCAGAGATGGTGATTAAGCAACCGTCCTCCGAGCTTAAAGAGGCCTTATTTCTGTTGGTTTTTGCAGAGTTTGAATTTGACTGCAGTAGAGGACGGAAAATGGCGTTAGCTTTTCCTGAATGTTTCTCGTAACCGTCGCTGACCGCTCTCCGAACACTTACTGAGATAAGATGTAGAGTACATCCTCGCCCAGGTGTGGTTTCCGGTAGCTGTACATATGAAGGTTCATATTTTATATCGATGATGTGCAATTCTCTTGAAGGGAAAGTTACTGAAACTCAGAGCATTTTTTTGTTGTTTTTGTTTTCTATGGCGATCTGGGTAAAACAAAACAAGGTTTGAAATGTTTTTGTTTTTGTGGTTATTTGCAAAAATCATGAGGCGCTTAAGATTTTGTCTTTTTAATTTGAATTAAACAAGTGATGGAGGGAACATTATGGTTCTCATGCCTTCTCTGAATAACTTAACAATCCCACATCACAGTGAATCTTACAATTTAAATGCATTTAAGTGCACCTCAAAACATTTCAAACTGTAAATGTTTTTGTCCGGGTGTGTGTTAACTATCAGGGTACTGGCTCGCTTGTTTGACTCTGTTGAAAAATGCAGTTGATCTGTTTTATCGTTTGTTTTCTTGTGTTAATGTCGATCAACAGGGTGCGCTTGTTTCGGTTCATCCACATTGGTGCCGTTGAAAATCCAACGCAAACAGAGTCTCGTCCACTGTCAGCTGAAACGAAACAAGCGCACCCCATTTGCTGTTTTACTTGACAGCGGGAAGGAATGTGTGTACAAACAAAGAGGGGCCTGAAATTAACACTTGACCACCAACCAAACACTTAACTAACATTTAACGTTTCTGTGCTAGGGGCATGTTTGGCAATTCAAAAGCCTGAAACTTTATTGACTTCCATGGTAAAACAAAAGGATCGATGTTCCAAAGACGTAATAAACCACTTTTTTAAATACCGTTTTAAATGTTAAACCAATTTAACTTCATTGCTCAAGTGTTTCCAGAGGCTGCTCACTTTTTATAGAGTGGATGTAACCATTGAGGTCAATAAAGGATCATTTAGACAGAAGTTCATATCCATGTTTTGCACACTTGGCGCACTTTGACTCCTGTATTTGCTGGCTGGTTGGACAAAAAAAAAAAAAAAGAGTTAGTTTCACGCCCTGCAAACAAAACCAACAAAGAGTTTAATATCATGTGGCTTCATGATGAACAAGTTTACAACCGACTGATGTTTTATTTATTGTTACTATCTTGAAACCGTGACCTGTGTATTATTCCTAATGACATGCTGCTCTGGCTCGTTCAACTGGAAGTAAAACAGATGTCTTTTAAACTTCACTGGCTCCTTTTGACTTTTTTCAAGGGTTTGTTTTTAAATTCACATGAAGGTTTAATTCTGAAGAGGAAACAGACAAACAACAATATGTAGAAGTCCACGACATATAATGTGTCGACAATGGCAGTAAAGACAGTTAAAAACAGGAACCTGTTTTCATTTCTACAGACTCAAGTCTTTCCACAGAGAAGTAATCCATTACAACTTAGGGGTCAGTGTCTAGGACCAGAATTGAACTGGCAGGAGACAATTATTTGCTTTAACTTAAAATTCTGAACTAAATATTGATCACACGGTTATAAAATAATGACACCATCACAGTCTAGATTGGTATAAACCTCACACTTACTCTTTCTATGCTACTTTCTGCCACCGGGCACGAAATCTACGGGGAAGATGAAGAATAACTGGTGATCCAGTATGGCAGCCTGGCACCATCAGTCAGGATGGCAGCCTGGCACCATTTCTATCTGCTTTCATGTCTCCATTATTAAAGTTGTAATCATCTGGGAAAATGAAGACTTATTGGTGATCCAGTATGGCAGCCTGGCACCATAAGTCAGGATGGCAGCCTGGCAACATTTCTATCTGCTTTCATGTCTCCATTATTAAAGTTGTAATCATCTGGGAAAATGAAGACTTGCTGGTGATCCAGTATGGCAGCCTGGCACCATTAGTCAGGATGGCAGCCTGGCACCATTTCTATCTGGTTTCATGTCTCCATTATTAAAGTTGACAACCCAACAAACAAACGCACAAAGGTGAAAACATAACCTCCTTGGCAGATGTGCTAATCCTTTCTGACGTATACTTAATTGAAAACAGTACAAAAACAATATATTTATCGACCTCATCGATTGTGGGAAATATATAATTATTCTGAATTTGACGCCAGCAACATGTTTTAAACAAGTTCTAACCTTGGCAACAAAATGTTTGGAACATTCGACAGGTAAACAGGTTCATCAGTAACAGGTGATTTTATCATTACTGTACTGGAAGGGAAGGCTTAGTCATGCATGAGCAAGGGTGGGGCAAAGTTCAACACTTTGTAAAACACATGATTGTATGGATCGTATTAGAAACAGCCGATTGAGTAACCCCAAAAAATTCAATTTATTTGAGAGTAATGATACTTTACTGGCTGTCAGTGTCAGAACAATTGGACAATATCACCATAAATATAAAATATCAAATGTTTGTTGTCATCGGTCACTGTTTTTTCAGATCCAAAGCTCAGATAGCGTCTGTCATCAGACATAACAAAAATACTTAAGGAAGCAGGACTGGCTCAGGTGGACGGACCAGTTTTTTATAAATACTTTTATATTGAGTGAAGCACTGATGCTAAAAAAAAAATGAAGGTGGCGCTCTACTCATTGTTTCCAACACTCACAATGTGACATCAGAGCTCTGAATGATACTTGACTGACCTGGTTTGTTAAAGCAGTTAGTTTTATGTTTTTGTGTTGAGATTGTTGAAGTCACTGAAGCTTAGTTCTACTTTAAAATAAGTTGTTTTTACAGTTGGATTTAGTATAAATAGACATGTAACAAGTACACATTGGCCAAAAAAATAAAAGGCAACAAAAACATTTGAATTTTTTGTTTTGTTCAACAACAGGAGCTAGTGCACAATTCATCAAAAAACTTGTCCAGATGTAAGAAAATATGTTTATTTGCCACAGACTTTCAGTTAAAATGAACATTGTGATAATTCTCACTAATCGTGAACAACATTGCAATTACAGTATATGTCAAAATAATCACAATAGGGTAAAATAAAAAAAACCTTGTGTCCTAACAGGACATTCATACATTCAACTGTTCATATATGAAAGCTATATAAGCAAAATCACACAAAACATACATTTAAAGTGCTGAATCCCAGTGTCCATTAACAAATCAAGAAGGTGGCACACAGATTTAACAGTGGAGCATTTAGATCAGATATTTCAGCAATGAAACCAGTGCATTGATGTGCAGTTTATGTGAAGGAAAGGTCCATAATTGATCACCGTAAAACAACAGAGGTCGCTGTGGTGTTAGATCCCAGCTGCACACTGCTCACGAGGCGAAGGGTGGAACCTGGTGGCAGCCCTCGTCTTATCATTTCATCTTTAAGCTGCAGGAGAAAACACAGAGTGCTGCTGAGATACCATCAGTACTGTCTCAGATATGATGATGATGAGGGTGATGACAAAGTCGAACTGTTCGTCAACCAAACAGAAAAAATACAATGATAAGTTATCGACACACTCGTCTCTGGAATGTGTTTGATTCTCAATGGCTGCCGTCCAAAACTGTATAAAAGAGAAACATCTTGTACAAGCTTCCTCGTTCTGTGATTTTAATCTGTCCGTATCATTTGATTACGGCCTTTTCACACCGCCACAAGGTTACTCGCTGCCTCAAGTCATTTCAACGGGGGAGGGGCAACAGAGGAGATTCGACCATGGCGGTACGAATAAGAAGAGGTGTGTTCACTGTGCTGAACTTCAGGTGGTAGCCGCCTGGTGATGGCCAATCAAATGGAAGCGGCTGGGCATCACATAAATAGTAGGCATGGCATCAGAAGCAAACATGGAGGAGCTGATGTTGTTGGCGTACAACACAGCGCTAGCCTCGTGTAAGGACACCAGAAGAAAAACTGAGCATGGGACAACATTAACAAATGCAAATGCAGATTTCTGAAGCTCTGGATTTCAGATCAGATAAGAAAGAGACTGACCTGTTGTATGATGTTAGTCCTGATGTCTTCCTCAGACAGTGGAAACGAAGAGGAAATCCTCACTCTCAGACCAACGACAACTTTAAAAAACACATTGACTCAGCATTACAATGCAGACCGGAAGCTTTGACGAGGTCTTTCATTTTCAGGGAACTCAATGCCGTTATGCTTTGGACACCAAAGTTCAAATGACATTTTTCTTACTTGTCACTTAGCTGTGATAATATGTTGTTTAACATTATGTTCATTCATTGTTGTACTCACACTGGTTCGGGTCAGGTGTTGTGACTTCTGGCGTAGTTGTAGTGGTTGGTGTAGTGGTTGTTGTGGTTGGTGTGGTGGTTGTTGTTGTTGGTGTCGTGGTTGTAGTGGTTGGTGTCGTGGTTGTAGTGGTTGGTGTAGTGGTTGTTGTGGTTGGTGTCATGGTTGTAGTGGTTGGTGTAGTGGTTGTAGTGGTTGGTGTGGTGGTTGTTGTTGTTGGTGTCGTGGTTGTAGTGGTTGGTGTGGTGGTTGTTGTTGTTGGTGTCGTGGTTGGTGTGGTTGGTGTGGTGGTTGTTGTTGTTGGTGTCGTGGTTGGTGTCGTGGGTGTGGTGGTTGTTGTTGTTGGTGTCGTGGTTGGTGTGGTTGGTGTGGTGGTTGTTGTTGTTGGTGTCGTGGTTGGTGTCGTGGGTGTAGTGGTTGGTGTGGTGGTTGTAGTGGTTGGTGTGGTGGTTGTTGTTGTTGGTGTTGTGGTTGTTGTGGTTGGTGTCGTGGTTGTAGTGGTTGGTGGCATAGTTGTTGGTTGAATGGTTGTGGTTGTTGGGTCTGTAAACAGAAAGTAATAGATTACATCTCAACTTAATCAGTCCTGGTAATCAGCAATTGAATTTAAAAAATGAAGGCGGGGCTCTACTCACCGATTCCAACAGTCACAATGAGACATCGGAGCTCTGAATGATACTTGACTGAACTGTGGACATAAAGCAATATGGTAGCTTAATTAAAAAATGATGACATATATATATATATTTATTAATATATTTCAACATATATCTTTGAAAATGACGTTGTATAAAGGCCTTTGTAGGTTTAAAAAAAGTTCTGGAAATGGAGCCTGGTTATATTCCAAGAAAAAAACAAAAAACAAAAAGTTTTGTTTTCACAGTATGTGTGCTGTTGGGGTTGTCTAAATAATCCAGTGCCACTTTTTTAAAGTAGGTTGTGGTAATGCTAACTACCCAGACGTCTCTGCGACACAGTACATCGTCACCTTTGACAAAACGTCAGCACACATAATGTTTTTAATGTCCGTACATCCGTACAAATGTGGAATCAAATTATTTCTGAAAATGTTAAATTATTCTGATCTAGGGTTATGATCATGGGACAACTGACCTTAAATTTGCCTGGACGACGTAACAGAACGGGTGGCTTTCTCCATCTTCGTCCCCAGATGGCGTCCACCTCAGGATGAACTGTCCCGCTTCTGTTGTCCGGTTTGTGTTGTGTGGCCCACTGAACAGCAGCTCAGAGATCCTTTAACAAACAGAAAAAGAGGAAGTTAAAGTCAAATAAATATTTTTAAAAAACGACACCACCCACAAATGGTTTTCCATGAAGCATTATTGAAATTCTTCCACAGTTGGAAGGAATCTTGTTTTCTCTCACCTGGCTGACTCGGATTTCTTGTCTATAATATTTCCGTCATGGCAATTGTTGTACGACCTCTTGCGAGTCAGCCTATTGTTTCTGTGCTTTTGAAAGTAGTCAAACCTGTATAATCCTTTAAAACTCTTGTGTGACTAACACAAAATGTACCCTGCATGCACAACAGAAGCTTTCTGCACCTGAAAACCTTGGCAAGTGAAAAACAATTTGTGTAAATGTTCAGCAGGACATTAACTCTGGTATCCTACATTTTTGTTTATATTTGACTTACGTAGAGGTATTTGCCTGCGCATTGATCCTGATTTCCAGACTCTGATTGACAGGGGTGTACAGTCGAGCTCCGTTGGCCGGGGTTGGAGGCAGAAACTTTGGCAGATAAAGTCCCTCTGTGCAGTCTGACACCGCAGCGTCCACTGCAACAATAAGAAAAGCCAAAAATTTCGGTTTTCTACGAATGGGAAGCCATTGGTGCGACCATCATCAGAAAAACGACCATAAAGGTCGACTGTGCAAGCAGCTTATTATGACCCATATTTGTGTTTATTGTTGGGTGGTGACCTCTAGTGGCCGTACTAATTATTATGGCAGCAAAGGAGGAAGTCAGGCGTCCATAAAAAGCAAGAAAGGATGGATGGGTCAAACAGCCACAGAACTTTAACTCAACAGTGAGTTTTTTAAACTTAGTTACTTCCGTAAATTACGCGACGTAACAAAGCACACTCGTAAGTTAAGCTACAAGTAACGTACTTATTTTAGCACAAACCACGGTATTTCCCGAAACCTAACCAAGTAGTTTTAGTGCCTAAACCGAATGATGAAGGTCCGTTACTTCTGTCGCTGGTGCAACGGTAATACGGTACTATGTAGAATATCTCAGCAGCTGTTGGAGTGCAGAGAGTTGGGTTTTTTAAATTTCTGCTGAAATCTCATGACCTTCTCTTCTTCTCGTGATAAAATCTTTCAAGAGAGGATCACAATGCATCTAAGGATTTCTTGATGGGACCTTATAGGATTATAATGATCGCCAAATAACTTTCATAATAACACTGCAAAAACTGATTGTTTTCACTCACTGGGGATCAACCAGACTACGATTATTTTGAACGTCGGTGCAGCTCTTACATTAATCTGCAACAGTAAGTACAAGGATTCTTACCCCTTAAAGCAAACTGGACTGGTAGTTTGCTGATAGCATTGTTGGTCGTTTTCGACACCTGAGTACCGTTGGTTGCAGTCAGGGTGATCGTCTGTCGGGGAAAGTCCTCCATCACCAGCTGTACCGCATACGCCCCTTGATTAATGCTGTTGTTGGGGCTGAATGACAGAGTGCAATTCTGCAACGAATGAAAAGGGACACAAGGTCAAAATAACCAAAGTGTTTTCTGTCAGGTAATGAATTAGAAATAAAGACATCTGTTTTCTTCTACATTAAGTTTTTATTTGTTTGTTTTTTCTTAATTTAAAAGAAGAGTTATTGTGGACTTTGTTGACTCACTGGTGAGAGGCTGAGAACAGGGGCCGGTGTGCAGGGGTTACACTCTGACGGTGTGTTTCCATTTCTGCATCTAACCTCGTCTCCATCAGGGTCGAACGCCAACAGGTTGAAATCTCTCCGACAGTTTGAAGGAATTCTGAGAAACAGTAAGAAATCTGACATTTTGGCATTTGACACTGCATTCATGTCCATGTAAAGCATAAGCCAAGCAGCAGGTTAAGGTCACATTGTCTTCTGCAGACAAAGGTCTAATGAATATCATCCCATTTCAATTTGATAATGTACCTGTCCAACCCAATCACCAGAACAAAATGTTGGTATTCTACGTTTCTGCAAACCACAAATATTCTGAAACTCATGTTTTGGCTTTTCATCTCACTGTGTTTGTCACAAGTACGCACCAAAATTGATCAGACAAAGTGATGCCAAAATGTGACACATAAAGTTGTTTAGATAACACAGAAACATCGAGGAGGCTTACCTCAGAGCTGGCAGTACGGTGGTCTGAGGTGATCTGTTGGCTCGGCCGGTGTCCGACCGGTTCCTCAGCTCCACCAGAGTCACAGCTCTCCACGATACAATGTTATCTATGTTAAATATCCAGTTACCGCCATCTAAACTGTGGTGAAAGTTCACAAGAAAGTCTGTTTTTACTGTGTGGTAGTAGGTGTGAGTGAGACATTACCTCCTCATATACAAAGCCACCAGTTCAGCAGCGCTCACAGTGTGTGTCCATTTTAAAGACATTTGATCTTAAATCTTTGTTTTCATTAAGTCCAGTTGAGCTATTGACATTTTGGCCCTCAGTGTAGTCGTGATGCACTTACTCAAGCTGAAACGGAGCGTTGCTGGGAAGCTGTCGAGTCATGATCCCCTCTCTCTGACACCACTCTCCAGAGCTCTCCATGTCGACCTCGTTCAGCACCAGAGAAGTCTGAGTCCCACAGTTACTGCAGGTCCACGTGTCACTATGAGTACATAAGCGGAAGCTCAGCTTATAGCGAGCGACCACCTGTGATGTTACAGTGAAGAAAGTGTTAATGATGACATTAGGTAGGATACTGTTGTTGCTTTTAAAGCACGTTTTTGGGTGCATGTAATAATAATAACAATAATAATAATAATAATAAACTTAATCTATATAGTACCTTTAAAAAGAGAGTTTACAAAGTGCTTTGACAATCAGTTTAAACATTCATACATTCAACATTCATATCTAATATTTATCTTAGTTGATTGAACAGAATATTAATTTACAACGATTAATCTTGAATCATTCATCGTTTCTTATTTCTCAAATGTGAGGATTGGCAAATCGAATATCTTTTGGTTCGGTAGATAATAATAATAATGATAATGATAATGATAATAATAATAATAATAATAAACTTTATCTATGTATCACCTTTAAAAACAAAGTTTATAAGGTGCTTTGCTAATCAAGCAGAAGCAGGAAACTCAGGAAGACAATACAACAGAATAGGAACTCAACAGAAGCTGAATCTAAGGTGGAGTTAAAACAAGAAGGCAGAACAGAAAATGTAAAAAACACAAAAAGTCAACATGATTAACTACAAGTAAAAGGGATAAAGGTGAGGCCAAATCACAGAAAAACAAAGAGAGAGGGAAAAAAAATGCATTTCCAACCAAAGTGGTTGCACCTCGGAGCCTGGTGGCTTTAATCAGAACCATTTAACCTGTTTCTGGTCAAATAAAAAGGATTTAACTCTTAAATTAAAAGGTTTCTCTCTGTCGGGATCCTTTCGATAATGGAAAAGTGCGAAAACAAGCATGTTTAGTTGACGCACATTGGCGGTTGAAGGTGTCCTGGCTGCTGTCTGAGGCGATCTACTCGACTGGTTCAGCAACTTTTTATACCTACGAGTCATTTAGACACCAAAATATGTAAAAATAAAATGAAATAAAATGAGATAAAATGATACTTTTACCCACAAAGGGGAAATGTACATCATTACAGCAGCAAAGGGGACAGCAAAAATAGAGACCATCAATTAAAATAAGTAGAAAATATAAAAAATATAAGTAGAAAAAGCAGTAAGAACAATATAAATAATGTAAATAGGAAATAAAAGCTACAAATATTTACATAAATTGCCCATCAGCATCGAAAAGGTTATTAAAATATATTGGATCGAAGCCGTACGTACATCTACAGATCCATTTGCGTTGGTGTTTTTCGGGTAGTAAGTCATCACCGTCCCGTAGAAATGACTCGCCAGGGCGCCACCGCCCTGCAGCAGCAGCAGCAGCAGCAGAGAGAGCGACATGGTGAACGTGTCTCTCAACAGACCGACAGTGAATTAATAGCAACACATGTTCTTACGAAGACAAACCTTTTTTTCACTTGCCCTTCCTGTTTCCTCTTGGCTGTCTTCCAAGCGGATGATTGTTTTGTTTGAACCTGTGAAACACTTGGAATGAGGAACAGGATCTTGAAGTTGATTAAAATTATTTGTTTAGAGTTGACAAATGGCTGCGTCCAGTGAATGCAGATGTATTATCAGTGGTCAGTAGTGCAGAAAATACAAGATAGACATCAACTGTCTTGTTCTGTTTCCTTCAAACCTCTTCATCAAACACTTTTTTCTACAAAAATCAACTTTGCATTTGGATTTTCTTCCCAAAGACAGAGTGAAATGTTGACTTTGTATTCCTGCAGTATCATCTGATGAGTTTTCTTTGGAATTTGGGCCCAAACAATGAACAATGAATCACCTGTCGTCTGAAAAAGACTCCTGGGTGGACCCTTGTTTGAATTCCAGAAGTGTCTCAGAAATAATCCGATGAGCAGACTGTCTAGTTTTAAGAGGGCGTTCAAAAAAAGGAACTGGCACCGCAAGTGTGAAAATGTAATATGATCCGGGAAATCCCAGATATGTCTTTCTCGAGGCGTTTGTCTTCCATCCTCTGAGATGTCATAAAGGTGTCAGTAGATTCATTTGTCATCTCAATGATGGCGAGGCAAGAAGTGGAATTATGACATTATGACAATCCCTGCGTCCCCGTTTAACAATCATGCAACAGAAGTCTGAGGCTACACCCAAAACATGTAAATTTGTGCATTTTCCCAAAAGATTATACTGAAAATGTTCAGTATAATCAAATTTTATTTCATTTTTTAAAAAGCGAAGAGCATAGTAATATGTTTCTTCAAACAAACCTTTATTTTCAGACAAGACCAACATTTAACATAACTGATGAAAATATACATATATATATATATTTTAATCATATGCTACAAAATACTAACAAGAAAATTATGAAAAAGTGAAAACAAACAAATCTTTTTAACATTTCAACATACATAATGAACAGATAAGTGATAGATACAAAATTGTCGTATTAAATTAAATTATATCTTTAAAAAATCACACAATAAAAACATAAATAATATGAGTTTTTGAACTAATTGGCAATTGTTCATGCAGTTTTGAATACTTTACCTACTACAATAGCACTTAATAGAGTGTAAACCTCAGCCAAGGCGTAACAGTTCCCTTTAATTCAATCAAATTTAATCCAATTTTAATTAAAACATATTTAAATTTGATAGATCTGGATTTTTCAACAAATCCATACATATTCCTACTTATTCCCTGAGAAATTAAATATTTTTCCACGTTTTTTTAAAAAAAGAACTGGATCTGTCTTTTTATCTGCAACCGCACCAAAAGTTAAAGAGGTCTTTTCTGGGCTGAGACGCATCCTCCATCCAATTTTCTTGGAAATCCGTTAAGTCGTTTTTGTGTAATCCTGCTTACAAACCAACTAACATAAGAACATGTATGAAAACACAACTTCCTTAGGAAAGGTGATTAAACTACTTCTTTGGCCTCAGAATAACCTCACATTGAAGGCTTTTAAATGTAAAATGTAGAGAAATAAGTGTTTAAATGTTTTTCTAACAGAGTGTAGCAAAGGAAGGAGTGACCGAGGTCAACAAAGGAAGCTGTAAATCAGCCTAAACCTCGTTCCCCCTGCTCGAAAGGATGGAACACACCCCGCGAAGGACGCTTCGTACGTGTATTGGAACGCGGCCCAAACTGTCAAACACTCCATCGGATCAGACGGCGTCTCTGACCCCGCCCATCGCAACCGAGCTCGCTGATTGGCGGAGCCGCGCTGTCCATCACGGCCGTGACTCAGATCCCCGTCATGTGACCGATGTTTTCGTTGTTTCACTTCCGCCTTCTGTGTTTCTCGCCGTGTCATGTGGATGTCGAGACCCCGAACCGACGAGCTCCGGGGCTGAAATCTCCACAGCGACTCTTCCAGGAGCCTCTAACGGGACTCTGAGAGCTCTCACCCGGGGCGCAGACTCCTTCCCGAGGGCGTTTTCGAGAGGCCGGACCCGGGGCGAGAGCGATGGCGGACGGGGAACGGTCGCCGCTGCTGTCCGACCAGCACGACGGGACGAACGGCTTCTCTCCCGGGAGCGGCGCTCACGGATACCCGTCAAAACCACAGAGTACGTCGGCCGCTGCGTTTCGACACCTACAAACATAATTAAATGTCACAGAAGAGCCAAATAAAGAGGTTTAGTTCGTATTCAGGCTGAGCAGCGTCGTAAACAAATGTTAGCTAGTGTTTGTTTTAGCTAGCTAGCACAGTTCGGCTAACGTTAGCTGTAAATAATGAAGTTTACAGACATTGTGTGTTGTTAATTAAGGTTTCGTGGTGTCACAAGTCAGTGACAGCCACGTCAAATGTATAACATGTAGTTAGAGATGTGATATTTAAGTTTTGTAAATAAAATGAGCTGTTTATAAAGGAGATGAATGAGCAAAACTGACTTGTGGTCAGTTTGGTCGGTGGTTTCTAGCTGCACCAAAGGTCAAAGTTCAGCCAGGATGTCTAGTTAGTTCATAGTAACAACAGTTTAAACGTTTAATAGACATTTATATCTAATATTTATCTTACATCTTATAATAATGTAAATAAAATGTGTTTTGGTTCGGTAGAAACAAAAAGTCAATATGATTTAACTACGAGTAAAAGCGATAAAACAGGCAAAATCACAGAAAGAGTGCAAAAATAGAAAAAACAAAAGAATAAAATCAATAAAGGACGATAAGACACCACAAACATGGAGGGCATTAATCAGCTCTTGCTCAGTTTTAAGTACTTAAATGCTCCATCATTGTATTCAGACTTGTCAGAGACTACACGCTCTTCATCTCGTCATTATCTCGTCCCTCCTGTGTCGTTTCCCATCGACTCTGAACTCAAATCCTGTCTTTCACGCTCCCTCTCCTTCCTGTATCGCACTTGATAAAGTCTGGCCTCTGGGTGTGTCGCTCGCTGATAAAGTCACGTGAAGTGATTTGATTGTTATACGGTGTTTGTCTCACTGTGAGCAGATGGTTCGATGGTTAATGTTTGAAGAGGGGAGCTAATCCGGCGCTGTATCAGCTGTGATGAGTCGTCCAGTGGGAGGTCATTTTGATATTAACAGAAAACTGTAACTGAACTGTTTCCTCCCGGGTGTCTGTCTCTCCAGGTTTGGCGCCGTTCCCCAGCTCGTTGGTCCAAGGCGAGCCTCCGCCCCCGTACTCGCCGCAGGGCAGCCCGGACAGCAGCAGCGCTCCGGTCATCAGCTGTCGGGTCTGTCAGAGCGCCATATCTGTGGAGGGCAAGACGCACCAGCACGTGGTGAAGTGCAGCATCTGCAACGAAGCTACGGTGAGTCATACAGAGAGCTGCCGGTTTGATCGATTAAATGACTGGTAGTGAATGAATTACCCACTAATTTGATGATCGATTCTTCAATTCCAGTTTCTTAAATGTGAATATTTTCTGCTTTCTTTCCTCCTCTGTGACAGTAAACTTAATATCTTTTGGGTAACAACTAATCGATGAACAGAGAAAATATTCAACAGATTAATAGACAATGAAAACAGTTGTTAGTCGCAGCTCCAGTATGTTTATGCAGTTTTTATTTGCTGCCTCGTGTTTGAAATATGTAACCTTCTCAGAATTATGGACACGAATTCCCGTCACAGATTCGTGTTAGAAATGTTCTCACAGATCTTAAAGTGTCTAAAAGCCGAGAAGAAGTTGAGTCAGAAACCACAAGACGTCAAACTGTTGTGCTGAGTGTCGTGTTTAACACCCAGACATCCACAGTGGCTGGCGTTTCCTGTCTCAGGAAGTCTTCCTGAGAAGATGTGCAGAATTTCTGCTGATGAAATCGAAAATAAACCACTGAGATCTATTTTAGAAAGCCTGGAAACTGAAAGTGTTTAAGGTTTTCTTATCCTCCACTTCTCTGTGTCTTTGTCTCTCCGTCTGCAGCCGATAAAGAACGCTCCCGTTGGAAAGAAGTACGTCCGCTGTCCATGTAACTGTCTGCTGATTTGCAAAGTCACGTCGCAGAGGATCGCCTGTCCGAGGCCTTACTGGTGAGACGGAGAAAACAGCGCGGGATTATTATTCACTCATCTCAGCTTTGGCTCCTAATCACACCATCTGTGCAGAGGAAGCCCATTCATCCACCAGCCATTCACATAAAACTGTCATGGATGAGATTGTTTTGAAATCACAGTGAACTATTTTTGTAGTTTATCTTGAGCTGCACCAGAAAAGAAAGGTTTATCAGATTAAATCTCATGGAGTAACAACAAGTCATCCACTTTAGTTAAAACTGTTCAGGTCACCTGGACCGTGTCTCTTCTCCTCTGGTATAAAACGTCAAAGATCAGCTGATGTTGTAAAAGTCTTTAAAAATTTGAATAGAGTTTGGTGCAGTCAGTGTCTTAGCAAAAAGCAGTAGTAAGCAGTTGTACTTCCACTTTATTCAATTCCTCCTTATTTAATCTACATTTACTGTTTTGTATCTCCTCTTGGGGGCGGCAGAAACAAGCTGGAACGATGACAATAATATATCATCACCTTATAAGTTCTTCTACAGCAAACTTGTTGGTTATTTACACATCCAGCAGGAAAAAGTAAGATTTTTTTAAATGTTTTTTTTTTTTTCTTCTGACAGTAAACGCATCATCAACCTGGGACCAGTTCACATCGGCAGAGACAGTCCTGAACCGCAGCATCAGCCCGTCGGCATCCGGGTCATCTGTGGACACTGCTCCAATACATTCCTGGTAGGACACACACACACGGATGACAATGATTTTTCTATTTCTGTATTATCTGAAGTCGTTGCTAATCCTTTCTCTGTCTTTCCTCCAGTGGACGGAGTTTTCTGACCGGACCTTGGCCCGATGTCCACACTGCCGAAAAGTGTGAGTACTCTTATAATTCTCTGTGTGTTTGAGTTGTCCCCAAAACAGTTTCATTTTTACTAATTATATATTTTCTTGTTTCTATTTCCAGCTCTTCTATTGGCCGACGGTACCCCAGGAGGAGGAGCCTGCTGTGCTTCCTGCTGTTCATCGTCCTCGCCGCCTCCACAGCAGGACTTATGGTGAGTGTCTGTGTGCGTGAGGACTTCTGGGTAATGATGGTTTATGGTTATTTGGTATGTTTTCAGTGTGCTAAGCTTTTCTGTTCACTGTCAGATGTTAATAAGACGTTGAATGAGAGGCTTTATGAGGTTAAAGTGTATTATTATTGTTTATTATTCCTTTAATCTTCCCGTGGCATGCCAGTTTGACCCCGCTGCTTTAAAAACATTTCCCGTCTGTCTCTGACTTCAGGTCGGTACGTGGTCGCCGGCTCAGAGCTCTAAAGGGATCTACGTTTCGTGGGTGTTGCTGATCCTCCTCGCTCTGTTCACCATGGTGAGAACCATCTACTGGAGGTGTCTGAAAATCAGCGACCCCATATCCAACATCACGTAGACAGAGAGAGGGAAGGCGAGAGAAAGGGAAGGAGGGAAGGAAGGAAGGAAGGAAGGTGAGAGGGCTAGTGGATGAAGAGAAGGAGGATTAAGGTCGACATGGTGAGAAGCAGAGGCGGCTGAAAATCGATGAGATATCATAAATAAAATTCCACATTCATGCCAAATCGGATTCACCATAAATATGAGCTGTCAATCGTCAAAAAGTACAAAATGGAGATTTTTCATTGTCTTCTATTCACCAACACGAATTAAAGATGGTTCTTGCACATTTGGAGTTTGGAGAGATGAACTGAGGAAATCAAAGAGGGTAGTTTGAGATGAAGACGAACACGCTGGATAAAAGAGAGCAGAAAGAAAATGTACTTTAAATATTTAAATATTTGTTTTTGACCCCGTAGTTTTCTTCCACGTTGTTTCAAAACCTGATGGTGCTTTTTTTTAGATTGGAGCTACCATCAGTCGTTTTGTTCACAACAATGTTATTTAAAAAACAGGAACATTTTGTGCCCCAAAATTACAATTTTCCTCTTAGGAAAAAAAATGATGATAAAAACGTAACGCTATCAGTGTAGGCTCGATTTGTATGGATCAGTTGAGGAATAAATGCAGTGAAGGAGGTGTTTTAGTTCGCCTTTAAGTTATATAATCATACCAAATAAGAGAAAAACATTAATTAAATCTAATCAAACTGGAGGGAAGAAACAAGATGTGCTTATTTTTGCTTTTTTTAAAAAACAAAATTAAGTCTTTTCTGATTCTCGCTTGAAACATTTTCTGATCCAACTTGAAGAGTTTTTTTCCAAACGGAAGTAACAACTAGATCCACTGTACTTTAAACTGGGAAATAAATTAAACCATGCTCCCCTTTATAAAGGTCCAGTGTTGAGGATGAAGTGGCATCAAGCCGTGAGGTTTGAGAGTGCAACCAACTGAATAACCCTCGTCTCACCTGCCTCTATGGGGGGTACTAAAATGGCAAAAAACGTGAAAAGCCCTCTTTAGCATTTGTTAAGTCTGTCGAAAACAACTAAACGATTCTTCATTTTAGGTAATTATTCACTAATAAAAACACAGTTTTGAATATTTTAATCCATTTCTGCCCTAAAACCTACACACTGGATCCTTTTAAATGAACATTTTGACATTTTGGAAAATTTGCATTTGCATTTTCTCGCTGAGAGTTAGATGAGAAGATTGATACCACACTCACACATGTGCAGCTTCAGCTAGCAGCTAGTTAGCCTAGCTTAGCATAAAAACTTGAAACAGCTCACTAATCGACCTGTTATATTTTGTTTGTTTGTTTCGTCGTAACAACAAACAAATTGTACTTTTACTGAGTGTTATGTGTGTGATTATTTCTTGCTCTTTCCCCCTGTTTCCAGTCTTTATGCTAAGCTAACTAGCTACTGTCTGCAGTAGGGATGGGACAATCTATGATGCAGTAAAAACATTTCCCAAAATTTAAGCAGTGTATTTCTCAAAATCAAGTTATTTACTTGTGTTTTTTGGAATAAAACTCTTCAATCAGTCAGTTTCTGAAATGTGGGTTGAACAGCTGCTCTGAAATCACCACATTAACTTCAACCACAAACTACTGAAAACATCCTAATAACTACATAAAGTGCACATATCATTTAAAAAGTATCTACACGTCTTTTCTTTTAGGGCATTGGTCATTAAGTGGAACATTTCTTATAAGTTTGCTGACACAGATTATTTGTCCGAAGTGCTTAAGTTAACTGCTGTAAATGTTATAATCACGCAGGGAGACTTTCCTCCAATCAGAGGAGAGTTGATGTGTGAGCAGATGTACAGGCTTGTTGTAAAAAAAATACAAAGATAGCAAACATAACACGATGAGGGAAATGTAGGGACATGTATAAATCAATAGACACGCATTAAGTGGCATCTTTTTTGTTTTGTTTTTCTCGTATCATGTCAGATCATCTCACACAGGGATTTAGGGGCATTCATTGCATTTACATACAGTATGTTTTATTTCATATTAACGTTCTGTGCTGACAAAATGATTGACGACATTTCAAAGATCTGATCGTGTAAACTTGACTGGAAGTAAGTGGAAATATCTTCATATTCTGCTAAATGCTTTTTTTTAACTAAAACCCAAACTGATACAAACCACTTGAAGATCACAGAGGATGATTTATTTATTCACCGTCTCTCTTTTTAATCATCACCCATCTTATTTGAATCAAACTGAATTGAGCTGACGCACTAGTTCAACCTGCTCCAGTGACTCGTTCTCTGTCAAAGTGTAAATATATTCAGTGGATGTTGAATATTTTGGACTGTACAGAATAATCAGAGCTGTCGCTTCCCTCTTGTGGCTGATTAATGTAAGTACCCGCTGACTGTGAAACATGTTGCACTACATTGTACTGATGTACTACTACTGTATGTTTTTGTCAATATTATTCAGGTGGATGGATTGTTTTTTTGTTTTTTTTTGTATAATGTGAAACAAAGTAATACTTTTAACAAGGTCCTCTGTCTCAAATGTCTCTTATTTGCAATTATCGTTAAGGGATTTGGTGATTTTTGTCAAATAATAATGAATATTTAAGTCTGCGACACACAATCTACGAAGGAAACTGTTACGTATCAAACACTCATGTATGAATCGACCAAAAGACGCCCGGTAAAATATTTAAAAGCTTGAAAATGAACAAATAATCACATTTAATGGAGACTGTAAGCAGGTTTAAACAAACTGAACTCAATTACATGGTAATTAAAACTGTAAACAAATGAGAATTGAGAAATATTTATTACAATATTGCTGCAACTAAGCTTTATTTTTCTCCATCATTCTGATGATTTTATTTTTAAAAAAATGTGTATAAGAAGTCAGTAAACCAGACTTTTATTGTTATGTACTTACCACTGAGAACCACTAGAGGTCACCAGGCAGTAAGAGGACAACAACACAAGAAGCAGCCGGTACAATTTTACATATCACATAGTCAGAACATGATCAGCTTTATTCTTCAGAAAACTTGGGAATCAACAAACCTTGTCACTGTAAGATGGTGCGTCCTCACTCATATACTGATTTATAAATATACTTTATATACTATACACACTCGTGTGGTTCTGATTATGATCGTATTGGTCGTATGGTCAGTCGGTCCACTGGGCATCATTTGAATTCAGTGAAATAAATCTTTGTGCAGACATTCATGGTCTGAGTTAGTATGAATCCTAAAGCCTCCGGTTGTCCCTTCAGATATTTCTATCCTGCCAGAGGGTCGCACTCAGGATGATGTTTGTCTGGCAATGCATAAAATGTTTTCATCAATCCGCTGTTCATCCTGTGTACAAATGTAGGAGCACAGTCTCTTTTTTGAGTGTGCCAGGTAAGTTATTATCACAATCACTGACCAACGCACCAAACTTCAAGGTCAACCAGCACTTTGTATTAAAACACCTGATAATACACAGTGATGGTCAAGAGTCTTATATCTTCTGTGCCTAGTCGAGCTTTCGCAGATGGGTCCTACTTCGTTCCCATCAAAAGTCAGTTAAGATCTTTCTCTTCTGATTAAAATCTCTTCTCCAGAACTACATAATGCACCTTTAAATGTACTCAAGTATCAAAAGTACAAGTAAAAGTATATTATACACATATTTACCTGCATGTATTTACTGACTGACCAGTGATCAGATCTGATTTTCAGCATTTTTCTGATTGTTGGAATCAGTTTGTTGCTGATAAAATCAATTAATTTAAAAAAGCACTACTTCGGCTCAGATGTGACATGTAATCTGCAGAGTAGCTAATATATTTTACTTAATCTTTTATTTTATTTCATCTTTTATTATTTTAACAATTCCTTTTTATTACAATTGGTGTGCATTAGTCTCCAAACCTGTTTTTTCCCTCACTTGTAAAGCACCTTGAATTGCATTTTGATTTGTTTGAATAAAGTTTGATTGATGATATGTAAAGTTAGTAAAAGGTACAATATTTTCCTTCTGAATGTAACAGTGGACCTATAAAGCAACAGGAAATAGAAACAGTCCAGTAAAGACTTCAGTGTTTCCGCTCCGTCGTGTCCTCTCTCTCTCTCTGTGACTCCCTCCCCTCTCCAGCTGCTGCCTCAGAGGGACGGGTGTCCTGCCACGCAGCGTCTCCCCTGATGCCTCTCTCGGGTCTCTCGCGGCTCAAATCCCGCTGAGCCGGCGGCGGCTTGAGCCCCCTCGGAAATCCGAAACGCTCCAGTTCCAGAAACCCCGTCTGTTTCTGGGACGCCTGGAATTCCAGAATACGGGAATGTCGGAGGACTTGTTGTTTTTTGGGGGGAACTGGGAAGATTTGCTCTCATAGTTTAGTGCTTTTATTTATTTGCTTTTTTAACTTTTTATCCAGTGTTACGATCGGTTGGTAACGACTTATCTCAAGCATCCTGTGAAAGCGGATCCGCTGCCTTTTTCTTTCTTTCTCGTGGATTAAACATGGAAATAATTACAGCAGTATAACAAGAGAAAAGTCTTCGTTTTAACAGTTTACTTCCTAAATTCTGGATATCTTTTTTTGAATTTTGCAAGTATACATGTTTCCTGCCCTAAAAATCAGACTGATTTGAAGGTAGACGTGTGTAGAAAGTGTTTACTGGACATACCTGTGTATCTGTGTGTGTGTGTGTTTTGTGTGCATTGACCATGTTGGAGGAAACAAAGCCCCGGGGTTCTCAGCAACAGGCCCCGGCGAACACGGGTCGCCCGAAAACATCGAGGATGAACGGCAGCAAAACCAACCACGTCCCAAACACAAGCAATGCCCTCAACCCTGCACACCGGTGAGGAGGAAAAATCTGTGTAAATGTTAAACGTTAGTGGCTTAAAACTGTCTAACGATGTTTTCTATCCACAGCGGGTCCGAACCAAAGGGGCCACATTCTTGAATGGTCATGTTGTGCATATGGAGCAATTAGCATGTGTGAAATAGCCCTCTGATATTAACCTTCGCTAACCCTGCTGAGCCTATAGCTAAAACAAGAAGACAACTGTGTGTGTGAGTGTTATGTGTGTGTGTGTGCGTGGGTGTCTCATCTGTCTAAATCCAAGGCTTTAGAGGTTTTCGTCAGCTATGCATATCATACATACTGTCCGGGAACAATGAAGCACCGTGTGCAGCGGTGGCAGAGCTCTTCTCCTGTCTTTTAACTTCAGCTTCAGCCACTTTCTCATCGTCTGCTGTTTTCATTCCTGTTGGTTTAGTTTGTTTGATCTGGTTTACGTCACCATTTTTCTTCACCGAGAGCTTCATCAACTCGTCCATTCAACAATCACTTCATTCATTCATTCATTCATTCACTGGCAATTGTTGGAAAAAGATACCAAAGCCACCACTACTAGAGATTAAAACCCTGCGTTAATAATGTGCAGTGGTTGTAGGTAACGATAACGAAACATCAAGTACAGTTTTGAGCTGCGTTTACTTCACTCGAGTATTTCAATTTTCTTCTGCTTTATACTTTTACTCCACTACATTTATTTGATGACTTCAGTTGCTTCCTGATTTAGATCAATTATACAAAATAAAGTCAATAAATAGACGATTACATTATTTAAGACTTTATTGAGCCTTTAGGGGTAAATTCCCAAGCTCCACATTTACCAGCTGTTTTACTGAAGTGATATACACATTAATACATCAGTAATTATAATCCGATAATACATGTTATTCTGAAATTGGCCTTTACTTCAATGTAATACAAGGACTTTTTTAACTGGTTATGAAACAGTCTTGATTTAATACCGGTGGCCTCTATATAACCTACATAAGCAAACAAGACCGCCAGCGAGAAGATCAACTATTTTTATATAGATATCTATTCTTAATGACCGCTACCACGTTGGATTCTGACCTACCCAGGTTGGAAGTCATAAAATTATATTATATGGCAGCGTGCTGAGGATGAATTGTCTCGTTTTATGACACTAAAACAGATTTAACTCATAGTTTCACCATCATCATATAACAGTTATTAATCTTACTCGCTCATACCGCTTTTGTCCACAGGGGGCGCCAGAATAGAATAAATAAAAGTTCTTTATAGCTGCTTTAAAAGGTGAAAGTTGCTTAAGGTGTGCAAAAGCTGCACTCTGTTCAGGCATTAACTCTTGAATTTACGATGTCAGACTTTGATGTCTTAAATGTAATTAAAAAAAAAGTACTGGCACATGCATGACTCTGCTGACCTCTAAGAGCGGCGATTATTTCCTCGGTAGCACAAAGTCTTGAATGGTCGGACCAGAACCATTCATTCCAAAAAGCTTTTAATAGTTTTCCTCGGACAGCCAGTACACTGGGGAGGCATTTATTATAGTGTGTGTGTGTGTGTAAGTGTGTTACCATCCCATGCCTTGAGGCCATTATGAGCCTCGGCCGGGGTTTGATGGGATGACAGTATAAAGCGACGTAAACACCGAAAGACTCCCCGCTGCGCGAGTGTGTGCGAGTGTTATCAGAGTTTAAGCACGAGTGAAGGAAAAAGTGAAAGCGAGGGAGCGATGGGGACGAAATTTAAGCGGTAAACAGGAGAGAAGATAAAAGTGGAAGAAAGGAAGACAACAGCAACAGTGTGCGTGAAGGAGAGAGAGAGAGAGAGGCGGTTTAACGCAAGGTGTGAAATAGCTTCGGTCTGAAGCAAGGCTTTGCTCTGAGCTCTCTGTTGCTGTGGATTTAGACGTCTGGATTTAGGAGTGTTTATATATGTGTGTGTGTGTGTGTGTGTGTGTGTGAGTAAATCTGATTTATCTCCATGTCCTCTTGTCTCTATTTTCAGGTTTTATCGCAGCTCTGTCATCCGATGCTTGTATCACATTTTATATAAAGCCTGATTTACGGCCACACGTGGACAGAGTTTTGGGGTGTTTCTGTTCCTCGTTATTGCTTCGTTGAGATTTATAGTCGTGAGAGAAAGGCCTGTCGTCTATATTTGTACGTTTAATATGGATCTCCTGCCGTTACCTTTGACACACACATTGGTGGCAAAGGTTAAAATAACGTTATTTTGAGACTGTGTCAGCAGATTGAGGTTAAAGTTGAGGTTTCATTTGCTCGGGCGGATGGTTTCTTGCTGGCTCTTTGTTAGCAAACCCTTCAGGACCATCGATGGAAAATCAAAAGTCTTTAAAAGCAATTTGGAGGTCAAGTCTTTCACGTGTAAATTCTGATATTTGTACATTTTCTGATAATATGCTTTGGAAACCATTTATTAAGCATTAGTAAATAACCAAATAACTTAAGTTTTACTAGTTACTTTCATGTTTATAGGCAAAAAAATTAAAGCCGCAATATTTACAGATTTTTTGGCCACTTGGGGGCAGCAGAACAACAACAAAATGATCAGATTAAGCAAATGGGTCAGTAAAGACCAATGCTGGAATGTAACAAAGTACATTTACATAAGTACTGTACTTTTTTTTACTCCATTACATTTATTCCATAAATTTAGTTACTGTTACTAGTTAGTTATCGTGCAGATCACATTTCAGAAAACACAACGTTGTTTTGTTTTGTGAATGTTGTGTTTTGTCTGCCATTGTGTTTGTCTCGTTTCCCTGTGTGTTCTTATGTTGTGTGAAATGTTGTTGTGTTTTCTGAAATGTAATTGTTTTGTGAAAAGTGTATTGTGTTTTGTGTAATGTTGTGGTGTTTTGTAAAATGTTATTGTTGTTTGAAATGTTGTGTTTCGACCCTCAGGGCCGCCATACACTTCTCACTGAAAACAGCTGCTTGCACCTTTTAGAAACCGGGTTGAAGAACCAAAGCAGTAAACGGGGTTGTAAAACCAAAACAATGAGCTGAAAGATGCCACAGCGGTGGGAGATAACTCTCAAGCCACCAAAACATCACACATAGTAATTTGATGCCTTGTTATTATGAAAACATTTGGTACGGCAGCTAATGATGAAGCACTCGTAGTCAATGCCGGTGTTAGATTCCCCGTTTCAGTGAAGAAAGTCGACACATTGTGGAAACCGGTTCAAAAACACGCTGACCTTGTTCTGCAGCCTCTGCAATGACGTCGTCTCAGTCACGCACACATTTAGCCTACACACTCACCATATGACCAAACACCTCGTAAATGTTTGAGAGGGTTTAGGTCCTTGGAACGTGGCGGGTGTGATTGTCACAGTGCGTCTGCGTTAGAAAGAGACAACAGGTGGATTTAAAAGTGCAGCTGCTGCGTTTCCTCCCATCTAGGATCCCTTTTCTCTTCTTTTTTACTAGCGTTAGTGTTTCTCATTCCTTCATCACTTTCTTCTTAACGTACAAACGCTCCAAGTTCACGCCGTTGTTTTCAGCGTCCCGTTCCCTTGTGTTCCCTTCCACCTGTCGACCGTTAACACTTTAACGCGACGTTCCACGCAGTCCTTCCTCCGGTCTCGCTGGTTTTACTGGTTGAAGTTTAGCATCGCTGTGGATCCGGAGGATATTCTTGTCATGTGTATCATCAACTCCAACTCTTGCCATATTTCTTGAGGACCACCACAATGTGAAACGTGATACTAATTAGTGGGGATGAGCGAGTTTGAGGCTTGGGCTGATTATTGAGAAATTCACCATATCGAATATCAAACAGCTGTGATTCTTCTCCTGCGAGGAACTGCTTTCACTGTCATCTCATTTATTAATTTATACAGTGTTATTTCTTGAGAATCTTTAGGCTAAGCTAAGTTAGCTGTCTGCTAGCTTCATATTTACTGCACAGACATGAGAGTGGTGTCAATATTCTCATCTAATTCCTGTCTAAATGCACCCTTACTGAGTTCCCAACCCATCAGCACAGTGCCCTCTCAACACTACTGTATACATATGTGGAAATATAGTAAACAAGTGAATTAAAATGCAATCTCTTTGGAGGATCATGAGTCTGTGACAGTTCAGTTTCTTTCCCTCCTCCATATTCAAAGTCGTGAGTATGATGGGCCTGGCTTGGTGTCCAAGATACTTACAGCTGATTGAATACAATGTGAAGTGTGCAGAGGCCATTAATGATAAAATATTTTCATGGTCCTCACTTAACAAGGAAAATTCCCCCATAAAGAAACACCCCAGTACAGATTTGTGTTGAATTAAACACTTTATCGTTGTGTGTTTGAGCCGAGCGATCTGACGATCGAGTCACTTTGTGTTGGACTCCATTAGCTCATCCAGCTGTGAAAAGAGTTTCTGGGTCAACCAGTCAGTCCAGCCTCAGTATCCGGTTATTAAGTGTGATAACTGTGGACAGGATGTCGTAGTACAAAGCTGCAAGTCAGTGACATGATTTTTAACTTGCGAGAACAAAGGGAGAAGGTAGAAAGGCTCCAGAGAGATAGATATTGGAAGGAACCATCTTAAATTTAGAGTTCAAATCTTTAGATTATTATTACTTTGCTTCCTTTGACACAATTTAAATATATTTTTAGTCTCCTAAAATAGTAAAAGTCTTGAAGCCACATCAGTTGATACACTGTCAAGAGAGTGTGACTGAGACAGAATGACACATACCTCAACGGTGATGAAAAGTCTCCTCGGCTATAAGCGAAGCTACGGTGATGATGAAACTCGAACTACACGCACATGCACATATTCACACAGCACTTCACGATTCAGTGTCCACTATCATTTTCAGCTGTCCGTCTCATTCAAGCTCCCTGTGAGGTCAGAGAGAAAACATGCAAAAGATTTTACATGAGAGGACTCACGCTGGTGGCCTGTCTCAGTCCTCACACTTGGCATTTACAAGTAGTACAAGTATATGTAGTTCATTGTGGAGTAGTGTGTTTTCTAGTAATTATCTAAGGTGCAAGTTGCAGTTTCGTGGGAACTGAGGTCCAACAAGTGTTTTGGGTCACACCGACAACCCGTTTTGTAATAATGCTTTGCAAAGTTTACGGATAAACGTTTAAACGAAAGATTTCCAAACTGCCGGCCCTATCTTAAGTTTCAAAGATGGGAAAAATCCTATCTTCCTATTAGAGAAGCAACTCCTGAACTGAGCTGTGTCCCTGAATTTAAATCTTAAATTGAGAAATCCTAACAAGGACTGTACACTCGATTCTTCAGTCCACGCTCCTGCACACTAGACCACCTGTATATCCATCACATGGGCTTTCTCACTTTACTTGTCACTGGTTAGCCAATTTTAGCTTAGATGAGGCGCAGGTGCGTTATTATAGATACCAACACAGTTCTCGCCATACTAGGCCTGTCGTTGGTTGCGTGTTTCTATGCTTGACTCAAACTTGGTAATGTCTGTTTTTCTCGCGGTTCTGAATTGTTTATGAGCTGTAGTTTCCCCAGTAAACACATCGACCTCTTCGGTCTCTCTCCTGGTCTTCTGCTGGCTGTTCCTCGCAGGGTGTCTCATCCAGCCGCTCTTTGCTGCAAGAGTGTCTCTGGGCAGACAAAGCTGCTTCGACGGTCAAAGTGGTCAGTGTGTTTACCGGGGCAACTACAGCTCATGATCCCCTGCATCAGCACATATGCTGGCTGTACATTCATGATGACCCACAACTCCCTCCCTCTTATTATCCAGCAGACTACCAGGGCCACAAAAATCTCTGTCAATGTAGGGGATGTGTTATTATTTCCTTATTATTATGTACGTGTCAGGTCAGATATATCAACTATATCACCGTGTTAACTCTTGGACTCTTTACTAAACATATTAGCAAGCTAACATTAGCTTTGTCAGTTGGGCAAGTGTGCTATTAACAGTTACACCTGGCAGTTTGTAGGTGAAGATGTTTCGCAACAACTTATCTCTGTGTAAGAAGCAGCTTGTGGGCTGTAACCTGTTTTTATAGTGATAAATGAATCTCCATGTAGTAAACACTCGGATTATAACTTGGCCGAGTTTGAACTTTTATAACAGCTGCTGCTACCGGCTCCTGTGCTGGAGACCGGGACGCGAGCCACTTTAAGTCATAAAGATGAGGACTTGAAACTTTACCAGGACTTGACCTTCATGCGACTTAAAATAAAAGGATTAATTAACATCTGAAATTCTGACTTGTTGAATTCCTATAGCAAAAACAAAAATGACAAAACTGGGTAGACCTTGTATAGATTCTTGACTTCAGACATGCTTTCACAAGACCGCACACTAACTTGGACTACACCAAAGTCTTAAACAGCCCTATATAAATTAATAAATGTTCAGTATTTATCACCAACACATCACATGCACATACTGGAAGGCTCTGAAGCATACGTAAAATTACAATATGTCGATGCAGCCGCTATAAATATCTCATTTCGTCTCCGTGCCCACGGTCCAAGGACCAATAAACAATTTCCCCGTCTCAAGACTTGCATGTGTGTGCCAGTTATACCGACGCACTCACAGACGTCCAGACCTTGTGGTGCTGAGTGACCGCAACTTTCGGTTTGAGCCAGCAGTGATTTATTTTCATCAGTGTTTATTAAGACTGTCTGCTAACTGCTCCTCTGAGGACGGCAGCAGCTCTCACAGTATTCACACATGCAAACCAGGACACACAAGGAAGCTAATAGACAAAATAGATTGTAACACTCCAAAAAGTATTTTAAGTATATATGTTTTTGAGTTTTGATATTTCTAATCAAGACAACATAAAATTGTTTCCTGTACTGAGCTTAACCTGCACCATTGACTGCATATCAATGGGAAACAGACTTCAACACAACACCTGATGAAATTAGGTCAAAACCAGCTCCTAAAATTCACTTCCAAGCGTTGAACTCGTACTTACGAAAACTAAATTGTGTGGAAACCAGGCGTTAGGGGTCTACTTTATCTTACCTCTAACTTAATAATACAAAAAATTCACAAAATTAAAGATCCATGAATATTATGTAAGGCAGAAAAACATAAAACATAAAAGTCTAAAGACAAAAGTTGAGGACATTAAGGACGATATAATTTCAACCAGATTAGCCCGTCGTCTCCTTCAAATCATCCATCAGAAAATATCAAAGTGTATTAAACTGGCAGCGCCGCAGACAGATTTATGACCCTGACATATGCAGCAGCAGGGTTTGCCCGGTGTGGGTTACCGTGTGCACTCCCTGTCCTCCGCTGCCTGATGATTCAGAAACCCATCTGTCCGTCGCTGGGCGTGTCGCCCAGCCGGCACAGGGACTCCCGGGAGAAGCTGAGGTGACCACATAACATGGAAGCTGACAGCCAGACGAGGCTGGGTGACATGTTGTTGAGGCTGGGCAGCTAAAAGGAGTCATAATTAGGGTTTTAACTGTCCCGCAGCACATAATGCCTGTTATCAAATCTGCAGCGTTGAAAGATATTCAACATTGGGGGGGAAACAAATTTGGTCACCTAAGCATGAGAAATAACAACTTGGCAGCTCAGTAGCAAGAGAAGATACGACATGCAGTCAGAAAGGTTGAATTTATAACCCATAAAACATGTTTTACACACTCAGCCCTAAACATTCAGAGGTTTTGCTTCTTCCTGTTGCCACTTCTTGTGACCAGTAGCTTATTGGGGCTAATGTGAGCTCACATTTAGACTTTAGACATTTCCCGTTAGTTTGTAAGTTTTTTTCTGGAAAGTTCCCAGGTTTGAAGACAGATACTAATTTGAGATTTCACATTACTCGTCAGTCTCGGCGGCGGCCGCTGTCCGTCGTCACTGATCTGGGGTCAGGTTACCTCCAGCCTGAATTGTTGAGATCATTAGCGGGGATCTGACCTCGTGTTGTTGGGCGTGGTAGGTAGATGTTGCACATTCATGTGGGGACACAGATGAATGACTCACATAAGAGCGTAAACAGGTAACATAGTGTTGGTCTTCAGTCATAAGTTCATAGTCTTTTGAGGTGTCTGCTGTTAGATGCAGCATATTTATACAAATGGTTCGTATTATGATGATATATTGGAAGGTTAGTTGCTGTTTGGGCCTTCCTGACTTGGAGGTTATTTGATTATGATGACATGATGGTGCTGCTGTCAAGATAACATATACCAGATTTTAGGTCAGCAGAGTCATGGAGGCCCTGGGTCAGAGGTGAAGAGCGATATGGTGGGGCACCCTAGATGAGGCGCCTCTCTTCTTATCTGTCCCTCTCTTAATATGAACCATATGATATAACTAAGTTTTTGACCAAAACAAGCTCGGTATATAAGGAGCTGTCTGCATATTTTCGTCAGAGTTTCATTATTCGGCTGGAGGCTCTCCAAGTAAAGTTTTACTTGATTACGATACTGGACTTATTGTAATAAATTTGTTATACAACTAAGACAGTGTCGGCGGAGTTTTTCCTCAAACATCTTCAAATGCATCGCCACTGGATATACGACAAAACTTGGCGTCACAAACTATCAGGACGTGTTTGTGGCCACGGCGCAGCTGGACGCAGCCCTGCTTTCCTCCTCTCATCCGAGGTAAGCCTACACCGTTACGCTGTTTGGGGGGGATGAGGTTTGACTGGAGCTGTCCCTGACTGTGTTGGTTTTCGGTCGCACCGGAAAGATTCTGTGTGGGTGAATGTGTGTCGTGCTGTGTTGATGTTTGCGGGATGTTTTGCTCTCCATTGTTTTACTGCGTTGTGGCCACCGCAGTAGGGGGGAGTGATGGTAGAGTAAGAGCTAAGAATAAAAAGTAGAAGGAAAATGTTTGTGTAAAGGGTAAAGGCAAGGAGCCTAACATTGAGTAACGTTAAGTGAGTTAAAAAACTATGCGGGGTTAAAGAAGAAGAGGGCCCATAAGCTTCTTGACGTGTAAATTAGCCGCTGCGTGAAAGTTGAATAAGTGGAATTGAAGGGAAAACCTGGTACCAGGTGTATAACCAGAAATAAGGAAATAAGGATTAAAGGAAGCCGCAGATTTGGATAAATAAATGTCGGCGGAGTTTTTCTTCAAACATCTTCAACTGCATCGCCACTGGATATACGACAGGACATTTTCCAGCTGTGTTTGTGGCATTAAAACTGGATGTTAGTGTGTGTGCGTGCTCCATGGTGAGGTCACCGCCATGAGACCAGGCCTGCGTCAGGGTAGCGATGACAGCCGAAAATAAAACCGAACATCTTTTGGCTCAACCCCCGCCTCCCAGACTCACATAGACACACACTCCTACATACACACTCCCACTCACACACACACAGGGTGCTGCCAGTCAGCTGTTGTGTCGTGGTCAGGTGTTAAGCCCTGTGGTCCGGGGGAGGGGATAAAGGGGATATATTATTAATTTGCTGCGATATCCAACAGAGAATGATCCTTTAATGAAAATATTCATCATCACCTTTTGATAAACTGTTGTTTCAACAGTCTGTAAAGTCAACAGCTGTTTTCAGCTCATTGTTTAGCCATCCAGCTACAACTTCAGGGTTTTGCTTCACTCTCATAGCTCTTAAAGTGACGTTTTCAGCTGTTTCAGAGAAAAAGCTCTTCAAACCTACTGTTCACTATCTGCCCAGCACCAGACAGCAGACAGACACAGCTGACGACCTGCTGGTGGACATAGTGGAGCTTTAAGTCCCTTCACATCAACATGTGTGGCAGATATGCTGAGAAATTAATATTTAATCAACTTAATTCCTGTGAGAATAGCGCCACTATGTGGCAGAATCGTGATGATGCACATATCCTTCTGCCTTTTTCCCCCTTTCCATGTAATGAGGAAGTAAAACAAGCTACAGAAACACTTTGTCATCACTTTGTATCAGTGTGCACCGACTGAAACATTTTAGATTTCTTTCACTTCCGAGGCAGTGGCTTCCTAATATTTTCATAATAAAGGTATTTCCAAACTTGTGATGAAGTCTGTGGACAAGAAGATATACAGCTAACAATTATGACAACTGTTAAGACAGACAGAACAACAGAAAAAATAAATACATCTTTATCCTTATATACATATCTATAAATGTACATACATGTATGAATATGCATGTTTGTAAACAGATTACATACAATCGTTTTTATGAATGAACTTATGAACGCTGGTATTTGTGCAAAGTCAAAATAAACGGACAGACAGCAGAGAAGTAAATAAAAAAAGATTATTATAATCATTTTATTATCAATTATTATTTTCATTGCCAATTAATCTCTTATACATATTATTTATTCAATTAATAATTTAATTAAAAAATGCTTAACCTACCACATTTTCTATAAAAAACAACAACTTTAAATTATCAAGTCAAATTGATTTGAATTGAGAACTTACTGATTGTTTTAGCTCCAGTGTGACGAGTCAGTATATGAAATACAAATAAAAATGCCGTCTTGTAGGTTGATAATAACAATAACAACAACAACAATAGTAGCAGTAGTAGTAGTAATAATAATATGTATTTATTTATTTATGTAACCACTTTCCTAACAAAGTTGCAAGGTGTTTGTACAGTGAGAAAAATATATAAGTATGTACTAACACGTTAAAAGACGATTAAAACAATACAACGTCGAATTAAAAATATGAAATCGATTAAACGAGAACAATGACAGAAAATATTTAAAGAAGCACTCAAGCACTAAACAAACTAAACAAACAAACTCTTTGTTTTCACGACTGAATAAACTGAATAAACAAACCGACCTTAAAGGACAACACAACTTCATACTGCCGTACTTTGTTTATATGTGGCGGACCCTGCCACCTTTCTACCTTCAAACTGTGTTTTCCTCTGAGAACAGCTTGTTTTATCCACTTACGGAAAACATAAATATTTCTCAGTTTGTATTATTACCTCGTTAATATTGTAAATATTAAAACTACAAAAAAAACAACATCAATCAATCCCTGCTGTCTCACGCCCGTGCTTTTACTCTGAAGGCCCGGCGCTCGCACCGGAAGTCTTCACGGTCGCGCTGCTCAGTGAAGATGGCTGCCTGTCAGCATCCCGACCGCAGCTCGGAGATGAGTTTCAGCTCATCTGAGCGCCAAGATAAGCACAAATAACGCCAGGTATGACACACACGTGATGTAAAACTAAACACTGAGTACTTATAACGTCAACAGCTGCTCTGAATGTGTGTTTTTTTAAGCGGGTCCTTTCCTCAAGACGTCGGTTAGCACTTGCTTGCTAGGAGGAGCAGGTAAAGTTAGTTCAGCCGGTGTGAAATCAGAGGCTCCTGACGGGATCGTGTGCTCGTATCTGTGTCGTGAATCTGAGATGTAGTCAACTTTAACGTCAGTGTCGCTGTGTCTCGGGCCTGGGGCAGCCACGCCGCCCGTGTAGACCTTTAAACCGGATCGATATCGGGTGAACTATCGGGTCATTAACGAGCACCTGTCCCGCACTGTTGCTGCTGCCGAAACGTGCTGATGTGACGCAG
This sequence comes from Pagrus major, assembly GCF_040436345.1. Classification (NCBI taxonomy): domain Eukaryota; kingdom Metazoa; phylum Chordata; class Actinopteri; order Spariformes; family Sparidae; genus Pagrus; species Pagrus major. The sequence goes on from NC_133224.1 coordinate 3,623,933, forward strand.
CTGGAAAATGAAGGTTCAGTCACGTTTTCCTGTCACCGCGTTGGCTCAAGACGTGTTCAGTGGGTTTGAAGACGTACGATGTGTCAACATGTTGTGTCAGCTGCTTAATAATCACAGTGACGTGGTGTAAATGCACACAGGAGGCCCAAAAGTCTTGACAACACAAGGCAAAATACTAAGGGGTCAACTAATGTGGCTTTTTCAGGGCGGATACAAACCAAGCAGACTGAAAACCCACATTTATTTGCAGTAAAAATCAAAGTCTGAACTCTTAAGTGCAATATACTCAAGTACTGTTCTTAAAGGGGCACTCTGTAGTTTGGGAGAATAAAGCGAAAATCAGAATTTTACTATTTATAACATGAATGAGGTAATAATACAAACATAAGTGAATAAACAAGCTGTTCTCGGAGGAAAAGAAGGTCCCCAGAGCTCTGTTTGAAGCTGGAAAAGATGGCAGGGTCCGCCACATGTAAACAAAGTAAAAGCAGTATGGAATTGTGTTGTCCCGTAAGGTCAGTTTGTTCATTTAGCTTGTCTATGTTGTGGGATTTCAAGAGACATGAAGAAGACTCAGAGACACAGATGACTTAAGTCGAAGTAGTTTATACAAACTTGATAAGGAGGAACAACAACGCAACTGTGTGCACAGTGTACTGCCAAGTCAGTTCCTCTCAAACCATCCCACTGATCTTCTCCACAGCCCTCCCACACATGGTTATCTGTTTATCATCAATAAGTTGAAAGTTACTGCAGAGCGTCTCACCTCTGACTTCGTGAGGAATAGAAAAGAAAATGCGTAGAAGACAGTCAGTCTGCTACCGCAGATGGATCGAAGGCCATGCTATGAGTTTACATAAACAACAGCCGTGTTTTGTCAGATCCATTTGTAAACATGTCTGCTCGTAACCTTGATACAGGGAACATATGAAATCTTATCATGTGGGGCCTCGAAGATCCTTCTCATACAGTTTAGGATAAAAAATAAAACAAAATCAATTGTTTTCTTCCCCAAAACTACAGAGTGCACCTTTAAGTACAATTTTGAGGTACTGTACTTGAGTATTTCCATTTTCTGCAGCTTGATACTACTATTAATTGTATTGATAGTGTTGTACGCGGGACACTGTGTGAGGATGTTGCATCAGAGCCAAAGTAACATATTTTTGAATACGTTTATTTTATCGGCAATCTGACAGATACCGATAATCGGGAAATGCTCAATAATGGCCCTGTTAATCGGTCTATGCCTACAAAATACTGGTAGTGTTGAACAGTTTGAGTGAAAAGTTGAATCTTTGAAAAATGTACATGAATTTCGGAATATATTCTATTTGCTGTGTCCCCTTTTTTGCTTTAATGACAGCATGCACTTGACCTGGCATGGACTCCACAAGTTTTTGCCAAACCTGATGACTCATGTTATCCCAGCATGATTTGACAGTGTTACATGAAGCTTCTTGTTTGGCTTTCTCAGTCTTCAAATTTCCCCATAGATATTCAATGGGGTTGAAGTTCGGGTGACTGTGGAGGAAAGTCCATGGCAGTCAGGTCTTTTTTGGTCCTCAAGTAGTTCCTGCAAAGCTTTAAAGTGTGTTTGGGGTCATTATCCATAAGCATATTAAGAAATCCATGTACATTTTCCGAAAGATTTCACTTTCCACTGAAATTGGAAAGGGAAATTGGAAAACATGAGTAATGTAATGGAAGTATTTGAGCAATAAATAATACTTGAATCAGACTTGGTGTTGACTCAATCCTATGATAAGTTTGGTGGTTTCATCTCATACTCATGTCATATTTTATTTATCATATTTTCCTGTTTCTGACTCAATAATAGTCATTTTAATGATATAATATGTAAGATTTCTGCATTAAAAAATATAGAAGGACTTTTGTTATATTTTGGTGTACGATATCCCAAATGTTTCCAACAATGTTCAAACCCAGAGAAATCCTTGAGTTTACTCAAGGTAATGGTGTGTTTCATTCGGCCGCCTGTCGCTGTAGCTTATGGGAGAGGGTCAAAGAAAGAAGAAGGAAGTCAGCAAATGACACTATACATAACATAAATAAAACTTTCATGAAGTAAGGTCCATTTACCCTCCAGCTCCAGTCAGCAGTCAGCATTACAGAACACAAACATCCGACAATTGAGGTCACCTCCGCGGATCACTGCTGCAGTCAGGTTGATAAACAGGAGAGAAGATAAATCCACTTTTTAATCCCAAAAGTTAAAAAGTAATCTCTCCGGCTCTGCTCCAGATCAGATCAGAATCTGATGTAACTTTGGGTGTTTATTCCTCCAGAAAGTCTGGTTCTGCCCCTGACACTCTCCCCCAGAGCTGGCTGGGGGAGAGTGTCTGAAATGAGTGGAAGCCTATAGGGGAAAATTTAATTCAACACCTTATCTTGTAATATGAGTTACTATCTCTTACTTACATAATTGTCTTTCTGTTAAATTGGATGGAAGGGGAATGGTAGTCCCTGAAAAGTTTTTTGTGAGCTTCTGGACTTCCTTCAGCTATTCCAGCTGAATGCCGATATCACAAATTGATGATTTTTAGGCCATCACATTGTAAATCATGTGAACCCACTCTGTAACTTTACATTTTGTCACAATACTGAACTTCTAACCCAATAAATTCTTTCAAATTTAGAGTATTGAAAGTTTATTGTTATGTAGACTGTCTATGATTCGCTAACAGCATTTAGCAGTGTTTTCAAGCTCGTCTGAATGTTCAGTATGATCAAGTGTGGTGTGAAATGGAAAATAAATGATAAAGAAGTATTATCGTCTATTGCAGCTTTTAACAGCAGTAATCTTGTTTTCCGTCTATCTGTGCGTTGTTGCTTTTGCCTCCTCTGTTCATTCTTTCTTTCTTGCTAGTGAAGACCAGGAACTGAAATAAATGAATGTGAATGTGTATCCAACAGGAGGCAGCAGAGTGGACATCTCAAGACTCAACCTTCCACATAATGGATTTTACCCATCTAAGAAGCTGAGATCTAATAACCCTCCCCTTTGTTTTTTGACTTTTCAGCTTTTCTTTGCTATCGGAGCGTTGTGCCACTTCTCCTGTTCTAGGGCAACTAACAAGCCCTCTACTCGGAGGGCTCCCAGGGAGCTCGCTCCTGATTGGTCAGCAGGCTGCCTCCTTGCGGCTGGCTCAACTGAAAGCCCAGCTAGCACTGACGCAGATCAACAACGTTCTCGCTTTTGGCAGGCGAGCAGCAACCTTTAAAGCCAACTCCAACACACCTGCTCCCTACATACCCACAACACCCCCTTCTCCAACTGCTGCGGCCATCAATCTCCTTAACCTTCTGAAGATTGCAAACACCATGTCCCATCACCTACATAACCCCTTTGACTCTAGGAACCAAAGTTCTACCCAGGGGCAGTATGGATTCTCCAGTACACAGGCAGAAAGGGACCCTGGGATGGCATCTTCCTATCTTGGACCTGGGACCAGCTTCAGTTCTTCCGGAGCTTCCACTGCAATTCCTGACAACACTGGAGGAATCTTCTCATCGCCGATGTCTCAGTCGATGAACTATGGGTCTGAACAGAGTAGGGCCCTAATGGACGAGAATATAGAAAAATCTATAGAGATGCATATTAGCAGAGCCAGAGAGGAGAGTCGTTTTGGCAAACCCATGCATCAGCCCATAGATGAGGGCACTCATTGTACTGGCCTTCAAAAGGATGAGTTTCGCTCCTCAGACACAAGGATGGCCTCCCACCCGATGTCCTCAGCCTCTGCCTCTTTAGGACATAGACAGTCGGATGTGGGAAGTGGCAGAAGCTCCTTGGACTGGTTGTCGAACTACAAAAAGACCACCACTGATGACTCAAAATTGTATTCATCATCTGAGCATGATATGCAGTCCATTCCAGGATTAGGTGATTATGACTGTCCAGTGCCAGACAAACCTGCGGCCTCTACAGAGTCCAGTCAACCCAAGTATACATCTGAATCCGCTGCTAACATCCTTCAGCGCTTTGGACTTGAAAAAGAGGACTTGGAACATCTCATCTCGTACCCTGATGACCAGATGACTCCTGAGAACCTGCCATTCATTTTACGCCAAATCCGGATCCAGAAGGCCAAGAGGGCTACAACTGCAGGCCAGTCTTACCCTGATCCCCAGCCCACCAGGAGTGTAGGTCAAGTGGACAGTCACAGTTTGAGCACTTCTTGGGGGTCAGGGATGCGCCAAGAAGAAATCTCGTCAGCTGTTCTCCAGCCAAGTAAAGTGATTGACTATGGACATACTGGCAAATATACAGGAGGGGTTGGAGATGAGATTGGAACGACTAGGTGCAGCAGGGCAAACAGTGGTGGGGGTGGAGGTATGTTGCTGATGGACACTTGTGATAGCAAAAAAAGTCGAGGACCTCTACAGAAACATCCAACTGAGGTGAAAAGCAGTGCCTTGGGTTCTTCCCGTCAGCAGGCAGGTTCTGTCCCCAGTACCAACTTTTCGTACACTTCGATACTGAAATCTGTGGCTCCCCCAAGCCATGATCAGACCAAACGATTGCCGACCGAACCAAACCAGACCTCCCAAACAATCCTCAGCCTTTTCTCTGTGCCAAAGAAAGACACAGACATCAGAGTTGTCAAGACAGAAGCCTCCAAACCTGTTCCTTTGAAAGAACCAACATCAGATCACCAATCAACGTCAAAAACCCAACCACCCACCAATCTTCTCCGTGGTGTGCATCCCGGCAGACCTGGCCTAGTGCTCATTGGCAGTAATAACAAGAGTGGCACTAAGGATCAGAGTAAAACTCGAATTCAAGGGTCAACAGTTGCTCAGCAGACGAAAAAGCAGCAGAAGCTGCCAGTGGAGCAACAATCAAAGCAACAGAAGGAGCAGAAGCAGAAGGGGCAAGTTATGTGGCCTCCTTTCCCTGTTGCAAAATCAGTTCCATCTGCTGCTGTCATACCCAGCATCATAGATGCCTCAAAGGCCATGCAACATCCGATGTTTATCCCTGGTGATCCTCGCCCCATTGTTATTCCACCAGTTCTGCCACAGCAAATCTCAGCCCAGATGAGCTTCAATCACACTACGCTTCCGACTTCTCACTGGCAGCCTCCAGCAAAGGTGGCAGTCTTCAAGGGTCTGCCAACACTGGCCATGATGCAGGACTATGCAGCTGCCTCACCAAGAATCTTTCCACATACCTGTTCTCTGTGTAGCAAAGAATGTACTCAAATGAAGGTGAGTGGAAGAATGCACTGTTCTCTCGCCTTTTCGGTGATTAAAATTATTATTTTTGATTGTAAAATACCAATTTTAATTGTTTTTAGTTTGTGTGGATGTAGTGAAGGGTTTTAAATGTTTTTGAAAGTCTAAGAAGAAGATTCTTTTGACTTGGGAAACATATGCTCAAACAGGACTTTACAAAACAATTATGATTTGATTACAGGAAGACATCTGTTTCCTGTTAATGTACTTTCGGTACGCATCTATTTTCTGAAACCAGTATGTCCCAATAAAAAGGAAACAACAAGAGTGAGAACTTAACATGAATTTTGTCTTAATAATATATCTATACACCATCTTCCCAATATATTTAGTAATGCAAATACACAATACTTTCAAAACAAACTAAATGTTTATGTACTACAGTCTGTTATTCAAGGTTTCTATGTCTGCTTTACATGTGAATTCATTGACTTAAAACTTGGTTTGAACATCATTGTCTAGTTTACACAGATGAAATTATTGGTGTGTAATGGCTGATGCCAGATTTCCAATGTCTGTTGCGTTGCTGATGTAAATTGATGAAATACAACCATCTCCAGAGACTGTTGTTGAAAAAGGATCAAGAGTGTTAAAGACTCAGAAGATGATGCAATGACGGTTTCACTTCTCATTTTTTGGCATTTGTCCAACAGTGTCTATTTAGTTTGAATTGTTTTAAACAATTGTTAGTGAATGTATTATTTATCTTTTTTTTCCCATTGTCAGACCTGTCGATGCATTTTGTTACTTTAATTCATTTCATATATAATCATAGGTATCACTTTTTCTAATATTGTGGAGCAAAGCTCCCTTTTTTGTGTATTTTGTTGTATTTTTCTGTCCCAACAAAGAACTCCAATCATTAAAAATACTACGGTCCCAAAGTCAACAGCCACAGTAGTACTTCATGAACCACCATTTTTTTTTTTACATCTGGACAATGAATTTCACATTTTTACCAATTAAAAAAATAGAAGAGCTTCCTCTTCGGTCCTAGTTTTTCAGATCTTCCTGATGTGATGTCTCACCTTGTGTTTTTGTCCTGATCCATACCTTTGACCTCTGCTGAGGTGAACCATATCTCAAGAAACTTTGGATACCACACAAGACTGAAGAACCAGACATCGTGTTATCAAGAAGATCTTTTTGCTGTGGTTGTCTGTTACTGGCATTCTGGTGTAATTTGTTAATATTTCATGAAAAAGACTTGCAAGCCCAACTCAAGTTGCCTATAATGTCTGTAATTACAGAGAATCGTGAAGTTTGTCCATGTGATACATGTTTTTACAGTTAACAAAGCCATTATTCAACTGTTGGTCCTGTTTTTTGGAGACTGCTCTTGGCTAAAGATTTGAAGAAACCTATTATATTTTGCTCTTGTGAACACCTAATCTAAGGAACTTTTTAAAGCTGCTGTAATGTCGGATAAAATATATCTGTACTGTCAGACAATCACAGTTGAGATACTGAAGCGCTTGGCAGTTTTGACGATAATGAGGCCTGTCTATAAGCTGTGTTTCTGTTGTTCTGACTGTTAGGATTGGGTCTCCCACCAGAACACCAGCCATCATCTTGAGAGCTGCACACTTCTGCGAAAACAGTCAGTCTTATTTCTTCTAACTCTGCCTTTTTAAAGGTCTTGTTTATTGTTATTTTTTAATTTTCAGTCATTAACAGAAACCTTTGGCTTTTTGTCAGAATGTAGCCTCATTTCACTTTTAATAGGTTTGTTTGAATTGTGTTTTTCCCCCCACAGATACCCTGACTGGGATGGCGAGATTGCTCTTGGGCCCAGGTAAATGTCTGAAGCAGACGCTGTGTTTTTATTGATCTTGCTTATTGTGTTAACTCACACTGAACGTTTAATCTGCTACTAACCAGACCCTGACACTTTAATGCTCAAACAAAGGAAATCAGTTGTAGGGCCACAACATTGGTCATTACTGCAATAATATCCAAACAAGGTCAACCCTACAAATTTTCCCTTCCCTGTCATTCATCTACGCTTTTCCCGCCCATTGCTCTGTTCAGGGCTGTAGGTAAAGATGCCAAACCCTCAACCTCGACCTCTGCACCAACTCCCCAGCATCGTCACAAGAAAACCAGGCATGGAAGTCGTTCACGTTCCCGCTCGTCCAGCCCCCGCTACCACCATGGCTCGGAGCGTAGAAGGGAGAAACGCAGTAGTCGGTCACGATCGCCACATACTTCCAGATACACTCGCAGGTCAGTCACACATGAATTCTGGTATGAGAAATAACGTAGGTGAACATAATGGATACCTCTCTCCATCACATTGAGAAATTATTAATAACAAGCACGATTGAATTAATTGATTCGTAAAATGATTTTAACCATACCTTCATCAGGTCCCGGTCTCGTTCTCGCTCCCCGTGGTATGACCGCCCGACCTCCTTTCACTATCGGTCACGTTCAAGGAGCTCTGAGAGACGATCTTCGCCGAGGAGGAGAGACGAGAGACGATCATCTCCAAGAGGAAGCCATGAAAGACAACTGTCACCTTGGAGATATGATGGACGACTATCACCACCAAGGAGGATTGACAGCAGACGATCGCCACCAAGGAGGAACCGTGAGAGCCAATCATCCGCAGAAGGAAGACTGGCCCAGAAACTACTGGAAACATCAGGTTTGAGAAATTCTAACCTTTTTAAGACCTCCACACTTATGTGAAGAACGCATTTAAAGATGCATCTTGTTACTGATCAAACCTGCTCCTATTATACACTGATCAGCCACAACATTGCAACTGACATCTACTGATCATCCTCTGACGATGCAGTGTTCTGCTAGGAAACCTTAGCTCCTGGCATTCATGGAGATGCCACTTGACACGCACCACCCAAACACCGCTGCAGAACAAATACAGTCCCTCATGGCAACAATGCTTCCCAATGGCAATGCTCCCTTATCACACTTTATGATAACATAAGTAACTTTTCTTAACGTAACTTTTTTAGTGCTGCAGTTTTTCTCTGAAACTCTTTTCGTCTCGGTCCCACTAGCTGTCCAGTCTCTGTCAACACAGTCTGACCTGGAGGCCGTGGTTAAAACTCTGGCTCCTGCCTTACTGGCTGAGCTAGCCAAGATGAAGTCCTCCTCTTCCTCATCTTCCTCTTCAGCAAAGAAGAAGTGGACTACAAAGCCCTCTAAAGGAAAGCCCGGCCTGCAGAGCAGTGAGGCAAGTTCTGCCACAACTACTAAGGTTGGTGTGTGTGTGTGTACATGTGTACGAGGGAAATTTGGCAACACTCTTAACATCTGGTAAACAATTTCTTTCTTCTTCCCTTCTTGTGTATTTATCTCATTCTTCTTTTCTAAACCTTATCCACATAAAACTTTGATTAAAGCCTAAACTTAAAATTAAACCTCATTGCTACATACATCTGAGAGGACAGATGATTTTAAGGACAACCACCTTCAGAATTATTTGGTCTAAGTTTGTGTTTTTCTCTCTCTTTTTGTTCAGACTGGTAAATCTTCACCTCCAACTATGGTCAGGCTGGAGGGGATTAATAGTTCTCTCTCTCACAACGATGTGGTCACTGCTGTGGAGCACTTTGGAAAAACCAAGTCAGTTGTACTGTTTCGGACCAAACTGCAGGTATGTCTTCAGAGTGTGAAGAGAAAGTATGTTTTTGCTACCCAGGTCCGATAAAGCACTGTTGGCTACGTTTCCCGTTGACCATTTTTGTCTTTATTTTGCCGTTTGATAAGATGCTTTTCATCCAAACTAAAGCATCAACACTCAGTCACATTCATTTTTGAATCATTGTAGTCCAACATAAGCTCATTTTTTGTTTTTTGAGCTTCAGGTGACTTGTTGAATCATGTGATGAAGTTCTGTTTGTGGAAGTGAAGACCGTATTTTTCTGAATGGACTTTATTCTTGATGGTTGTAGTAATGCAAAGATATGTGCGTTTGTATGTTTGTGTGTGCATATGCAGGCAATCGTGTGTTTCGAGAAAGAGGAAGACGCTAAGAAAATGAAGAGCGTAAAGAGCTTTGATGTGAAAGGATTGACAATCAATATTGTCAGAGAAGAGGTACATTTTCTTTCTGTGGTTTCCCGGTAAACATACACACAAACATATGTCTGCTGTAGTGTCGTCACGCCGTCAATTATCAGATTAATCTAACCCAACAAATCTCAATTTGTTTGTTTTTATAGGAGACTGTTTCTAATGTGCAAAAGAAGCCTCCTCAGAAGTAAGATATGTTTCACACAGACCTCTTTTTAACAGCCATGGATCATTATTTCTTGTTTTGTCAATGTATCACTATAAATATTCAGTTGCTGACTAAATTTGTGTCCTTTAATGCAGAAAAAGTTTTTTCAATATTCAATTTATTATGTCCTCTCCTGTATTTTACATCATTCATATTGTTTGTTTTAAAACAATCACCTGATAACACATGGAATAAAAATCATCCCAGGACAGTATTATCTTATAGTCAAGAAGATATTAAACCATTCAAACTGGGACCTTGACTTTCTATTTTGTAATGTTTTTCCTGCTTTACCAACGTTACATATGTTATGTTCACAGAAAACCTGCCATGTCCATCACAACCACCTTTACCTCTAGAACGGTTCTTCTCCCTACACCTAACGTGCCTTCACTTCCCTGTCCACCCAAACCTTCACCCTCTGGAGCCCAAACAGCTACAACAGGCAAACTTACCAATCAGAATATTGCCGCTACGACAGGAGTTGAAACGGCAGAGCCCATGGAAGTTGGAAGCGGTGCTCATGACAAAGGAGAAAGACCATCAACTACAGCTGCCGTACCAGAAAATTCAGAAGACAAACCTTGTGGGATTCGACCAACAACCAGCGAGACCCTGTCAACAGAAATGAAGCAAAACGGTATGTTGGAAACTGGATGGATGGTGAAGTCAGTTTAAATGTGGCACGTGAGGATTGTTGAGAGTATTGAACATCATAAAACTGTTAAGTTGTTTAATTTAGTTTGAATTGAAAAACACTACATTTCAGTTATTTGAAGCTCATCAATCTAACCTGCAGGCCTGTTATTAAAACAACACATTATTTTAAAATAAAAATATATGTATTTTGTTCATCTTCTTAAAAGATCCTGGGACTGCAGTGAACACACAAATGGATGCAGCATCAGCCGACCTGACCATTGGGGAGATGCTAGAAGAACACCTGTTTCTACATATGATACGTAAGAGATCCGAGAAAGAGACTGTTTGTCTGTCACAAATGTCTGCATGTGATCATCATTTTCATTAAACCTTTCACGCTTTCATCTTCACACATTCTTTGTCTCTCTTCCACAGCGTCCTTCGACAGGAAGTTCTTCTTCTCTCCAAATGTAAGTAAGATCACTTGAAGTTGCATGAAGTACTACAGTATTTATACATGACGTTTTCTTAAACATATAAATAAAACCTTCTGGGAGACGTGACACGCTTGTCAATCTGGTCATCTAGTAGCTTTGATCTTCTGACGGTTTAGTCTCTGGAGGCAACAGCCAATCGCAAGAATTGAGTTGGAGTGAAACGATGACGTCTACGACCCGATTGTTTTGGAAGGAGTCCATTTGAAAACAAGAGCTAGTGAAGCTAAATCATCGATGGGTCACAAGATCGCATTTTAGCTGCACGCAACCAAAAGCCCTCTCAAACATGATTGGTCAATACTGCTTTGAATATAAAAGAACAATAAATGGAAACCAGAATCATTTATAGAGGTTACATACATATAAACTAAACTGTGCCACAGGGGGCTGTTTAATCTTTTTTTCTTTTTTTTTTTCCAGTTTTTTCGACTTGATAAGAAGCAGTTGCTCCTAAGTGGACTGCCGGGGTATTACGCTGGCTGCTATACGGAGGATAACGTTGCCAAACTGCTCATACCATTTGGGTTAAGATATAACTACAACAACAACAACAACATCTTTGTTATTCCCCAGACAGGCATGGTAGGAACAAGTTTATAAGTCTGCATTAGTCTGGTTTATGAATCCATCCAATGTTTCTTGTGTTGCTTTTATGTCTTTGATCAGAGCAACTGATTCTGAGATGAATGCTCTTCGTTTTTGATGATTTTGCCTGGCACAGTTTTTACCATAATGTCATATTTCTTTTTATATACCAAAGACGAGTTATGCAACATTTTAAGTTTCATTTTTAACTTGTGAAATCACACTTAACTCTAACTTGCAGTTGAACGGCCTTTCAATGACTTATCGTGAGATTCTTGCATATTCATTATAAAGAGTCTCGGCACTTATCTGAAACAGATTTTAACCACATTGAAAGATGTGAAATTCTATTTCAAAAGTACTTAGAAAGATTGAATAGAAATAATGCATTCTTGTTTCTGGTTTTCCTCCCAGGCCTTCGTCCGGATGCCTTCAGCAGCGACTGTGCGTAATGTATTGAACGCCTTCAAAACAGATCCCTTAACTTTAAAATGGTCTACTCTCTGTTGCCGTGTTCTAAGCACCATCGACATGTCACCGGTGAGTATGTACATGACACTTGTACATTGTACATGTACATTTTATTGATTGATTTTTATAGATGTTCGGTATGTTCAAGACCTCAGAAAATGGATAACTTCAAAAATGATTTTCACCTGGACTTCTATGTCCCTTCTATAGCTAAAAATTGCAAGGTGATAGGTGTATTTTCATTTTTAACGCCATCTTCTTTGATGTTTCTCTTTTAGTCTGGGTTTTATAAAAGACTGATGGAGATGTTGAAGTCTGTAAGTAATGCACACACCATCCTTGATTGGATTCAGGGTTGTATTGAAACTATGCAGCAGTTGTGTGTGTCATCTTGTTAACTTTTTGGTTTGGGTGTTCACTCCCTGTTCTTGATGCAGCCCGTCATTGATGACGGACTGAGAACATTCTTCATCAACAACGTTTCACCGCGTCACACCAGAGACCTCAGGAAAGCTATGAAAACAACCTTTTCTGTCAGGAACTACCTGCCTCTCCTCAACAAGGTATTAAAAAAAAGCTGTACGTCTGTTTAAGTGGCTTTAAAACAGACTTCCTGTTTGTCCTACATGTTACAGATGTGTGTGCTTGTGTGTTCCAGATGTTTATTGAGTTTGAGACCGTTCAGGATGCTGATCGGTTTCAAGTTTGGTACAGTCTCTCCAAACAAGGCCCTGGGCACAAAGTCCAAAGGCTGAAAATGCCAAACAGCAGCTGTACATCACTGAGTAAGTTTGGGGAGAGGGGAGACAATAAAAATACTATTATTATTCTTAATTAATTTTGATATTTTGTCGGACTTGGAACAGATGCAGCAGCAGCAGCAGCAAAGGATGAATCTGTCACAACTGAGCCAAAAGGTGCAGCAGAGAGCGAGCAACAACTGGCAACGTCAACGTCGCCTTCAACTGCAGTTACCTCTCTGACTATTGGGGAGATGTTGGAAAAGCACCTGGATCTAAGTAAAATCGGTAAGAAATCCAAGAGAGAGACTTTTGTCTACACTATACTGTCACAAATGTTTGCATGCCATCATCATTTTACAGCCTCTCTTCCTTATTTTAACATTTTCTTTTTCTCTCTTCCACAGTGCGTCTCAAAAGTCGAAACTACCTCTCACCAAAAGTAAGAATCCTCAAATCACTTGTATGAAGCTCTAATAGCACTGTCGGTTTTTTACCCCCTTTTTCATGCACATACATCGTACACATATATACATATATTTAAAGGTGCAATATGTAAGAATTGTCCACCTGTCAAATTCATTCTCAAAACGAGTCCAGAGGCACATGCCAAACCAACGAATAGTTGAATAATCAGGTCCAGCCCTAATTATTAACCCCTTTTCTTTATCTTTATCTTTTCCAGTATTCCAAACATGGATTGAAGCAGTTGATGATAACCAGACTGCCGAAGTATTACGACGGCTGCTACACGGAGGAGGACATCGTCAAACTGCTCGTTCCATTTGGGTTTGAATATACAGATAACAGCATCTACGTCCTCCCTCAGATGTGCATGGTAGGCACCAGGGTGTAATCAGCTCTGCTCTGATTTACTTATCCCATGTTTCTGCTGTTTTTTTGTTGTTGTTTTTTTTTAAATTCAACATGAGTTATGCAACATAACAAAGTTTTTAGACATTGTTATGTAGACAATTGGTGCCTCGGTGCCATATGAGACTTATTATAACCACATTGAATAAACGTTGCAATAGATTATTATTTCGGGTTTTCCTCTCAGGCCCTCTTCCAGATGCCAACAGCGGCGCATGTGCGCGCCATAATGTCTGGCTGCACAGGGAAAAGGACTTCACTCAAAGGGTCTAAACTCTTTTTCGATGTTGTAGCTGGTGGCATTGCAATGACACCGGTAAGTAGCACATGACACTGTTTTGACCCCAAAAAATAGCAAACATAAAAATTTCACACAAAAAACATTGGTGCTTATTTAAAGGGGCAGATTGGTTGTTACTGTATCAGCTGGATTTTAAAGTGTGCTATGTAGTTTTGGGGAATAAATGTTAATTTGTTTTGCCTAAACAAACAAAATACACAAACTCTCATTGTTCATGACTGAGTAAACAAATTTACATTAAAGGACAACACAATTTCATACTGTTTTACTTTTTTTTTGTGACCCTGCCACCTTTCTAGCTTCAAACAGTGTTCTGGGGACCTTATTTTCCTCTGAGAACAGCTTGTTTATTCAGTTATGGAAAAAATAATATTTCAGTTTGTTTTATTACCTCATTAATATTGTAAATATTAAAATTCTGAGTTTGAATTTCTTCTCCAAAACTGCATAAAGCGGCTTGAAGGTCCTCCTATAGAGTGTGGTGTATGTTGGAAAAGTACTTTTTACATTTTAACACTGCCTATTCTGATGTTTCTGTTTTAGCTCGGGTTCTATAAATCAGTAATGAAGCTGGTGAGGTTTGTAAGTATACACACACACACACACAAACACACAACCACCAACACACACGTAATCCCTCATTACTCGTAAACTGCTTTAGATTTTGTTGACACTGATGGACACTTAAGATATTGTCTTTTATTATGAAAAGCTGTTCAAAATTCATTCATTGCAACCATGACGTGTGGTCATGTCTCTCTGTCCTTTTCTTAACTTTTTGTTTTGGATGTTCACTTCCTGTTTTTGATGCAGTCCGTGCATGATAATGGAGCAAGAACCGTCCTCATCAGCAACGTTTCACCAAGCGAGGCCAGGGACCTCAAGGAAACTTTCAAAACATTCGGTCATATCAGGAACTACCTGCCTCTCATCAACAAGGTATAAACAAACACATGTACGTATGTTAAAGTGGCTTTAAAAAAGACTTGTGTTGGTCTAACCTGTTACATATATGTCTGTGTGTTTGTGTGTGTGTGTGTTTGTGTTCAAGTTATTTGTAGAATTTGAAGATGCTGCCGATGCAAATCGGATTGTAGCTTGGTTCGGTCTCCTGAAACAAGACCCTGGATTCAAAGTCCACGGACTGCAAAAAACGAGCAAACACCGGAGCTACACAACACAAGGTAAGTCTAGCTGCATATTTGACACCGCCATTTATTTTAGGTTGAAAATTAGGCTGTGGGTCATGGAATAAAACGCTACTTTTTGGCAATATGAAATTGTATCTTTTAAAGATCCTGTGACTGCAGTGAAGACACAATGGGATGCAGAATCAACCAAGGATTCATCAACAGGTGCAGAAATGATCAAGCAACAACCGGCAACCTCCACGCCATCCTCAACTGCAGTTCCTCTTCTGACGCCTGAGGAGATGGTAGAAAAGCACATGTATCAAGACAGAAGAGGTAAGAAATTCAAGACAGTGTTTGTCAAAAATTATATGCGATCAAAATTTTACCGTCTTCCTTTTTTCTTTACATTTTCTTTGTCTCTCTTTCACAGTGTCCTTCAACAGGGAAAACTGCACCCCACCTAAAGTAGGTTTCCTCAAAACATTTGTATGAAGTACGACAGTATTTACACATGTGGCTTTCCTTAATATAGTAATTAGACTAGGGAGGGTTGGCTATATCAGGAGAATGACACTCTCAATCCTGATTATCTTCTCTATGACAATTCTACCACGTTCTTTTCACTGGTCCTTGTTTATTTAACATTTGTAGTCATTAAATTAATTGGTCAACGATTGTCTTGCCCAAATCTATTTACATTTTTTATCCTGATTAATAATTCATTGTTTAAGTGTTGATTCATTCTATGTTCTCTACCCACGGCCAGGTTGACTTTACAGATGACAGTGTTTCTTCCAGTCTTCCTATCGCCTGCCTTTTTGATGAGAGAAATTCCATCATGAATGACTCTGTCACTGACGATAAATTTAATGATGATGTGAAAGACTCGATCCCTGAGCCTCATGGTTCCTCCTCATCCTCCAGAGCGAGATTAGAGGGGCAAAGCTCAGGTGTGCCGCCTGCCAGCGAACAGCTCTCCCCCAGTGTCGGTGAGCCCTCCTCCTTTTCTTCTCCACTGTCTACTGAAACCTCAAACTCCCCTGGTCAGAAAATGCAACAGAGCGGGACAAAGTCTCCAGCCAAAGCATCAAATTCCACATCCTCCGGTTGTAGTACCCGCTCATCCTCTGCTGAATGTGAAAAGGTAAAGTCAACAACACCACCACCTGTCGAGGCATCAATACAGACTCATCTGGGGTCGCTTGGAGAAGAAGCCACAGAGGGCGCAGTGGCAAAGTCTGACCACACAGTGTCAGCAGAGGGCAGTGCTGCAAAAACTGATGAGTCAGAGACAAAAGTAGAAACATCATCAGAGATGCATCCACCTTCACAAGGACATGGGGACGAGTTGAGCCAAACCCAGAGTCTGGAGATTGATGTTAATGTCAATACACCCAAAGACCAGAGGAAGAGCAGAGAGGAAGGGAATGAAGATGATGTCGACAAACACACAGAGGAGGAGGAGGACGACGATGTTGAAAACTATCTAATCCTTGATTCACTTGATGATCAAACAGATAAACAGATGGATGATGTGGACAGAGGTTGCAGCTCTGAAACCCATCCTGCTGTGCCTGAGGAAGACCAGACTTTGCATGAGGAAAGCTGTCAGG
The DNA here is from genome assembly GCF_040436345.1 of Pagrus major. Lineage (NCBI taxonomy): Eukaryota > Metazoa > Chordata > Actinopteri > Spariformes > Sparidae > Pagrus > Pagrus major. Next base: position 3,640,302 of record NC_133224.1, read on the forward strand.
TGTTGGACAGTGTCAACGGTCAAGGCAGAGCCCGCCCAGAGGACGACAGTGAAATGGAAATGGACAGTTCTTTCCAAGTGCTAGACAGTGTTACCGAAGACCAAGCAGCAACAGGTCAAGAGGACGGTCATCTGGTCCAAGATGATGGTTCCACAGTAAAGGGCCTGTCTGAGGAAGCTGCAGGTCCAGTAGACAACAAATCTCATGAAAAATCTGCAATTAAAGATGCAGTAGAAGATTCCAATGATATGGAAAATCCTGTTGAAGATGAGCAGTGCAGTGACATCAAAGACAATTTAAAAGACCCTGACAATGAAGATACTGAACAAGAAACCTTTGAGATATTGGATTCAATTGATGATCAGACTGCAACAGAGGATGACAGCCAACAACTTGAAACTGGCAGTGACCAGATACCTAAAGAAGACATTAGTCCCATAGACCAAGAGGAGGACACATTCCAGGTAATTGATTCTTTGGAAGATCAGCCAACGACTACAGAGAACGAGCCAGAGACCGACAACAAGGAAAAAAGGACCAGGAAAGGGGAGGCGACTGCTAGAAAAGATGGACCTCCAAGGAGGAGTGGCCGCACAGCCACAGCATCTAAAACTGAAGAGAAGGAGAAATCTCCAAAGAAACAGGACAGGGCGGTGAAAAAATATGAGACACGGACAAAGATGGACACCACTGCAGGAGTCTCTAAAAAAGACAAAGAGATCAAAGAGGCCACTGAGGAGATGATGTATGAGATAGTAGATTCTGTTGAAGATGATCCGGTTCAAGATGCCGCCACCTCAGAAAGGACTGGTCCAAGAAGGAGTGCAAGAGGGAAGAAGACAGAAGTGTCTGAAAGACCTGACTCTGTAGAGGAAGAGAATACCAATGGTGAACCGACTGTCACGACAAGATCTACAAGAGGAAGGGAAAGAACAAGTAAGAAAGATGCTTCAAATGCAAAAACAAACAAAGAGGACACCCCAACAAGAAGGAGGCACACTCCTGCCAGAGAATCACAGGAACAAAGAGAAAAAACACCAAAGAAAGAGGAGAAAGCCTCTCCGAAAGGGAGCACACAGACAAAGAAGAGTGATATTGTTGTTAGAGAGGTAAGCAAGAATCTAACCTATGATGTAGTGGAACCCGCGAAGGTCGTTAAGGATGATCAGCCTGCTACAGGACAAAAAGGAAGAAGGGGAAGACCAAAGAAAGAGGTTAAAAAAGAAAAAGACAACATAACATTAAAGAAGGGTGACGGAGACACATCCGGAAAAATGGCTGAGGAAGAAGAGGCCACATATCAGATTCTTGATTCTGTGGAGGACGAGACGGTTGATGATCAGTCCCCAACAGGACAGTTGGAGAGTTTGAGAAAAGAGAGCATTACCAAAAATGATGACGAACAAACCAAGAATAGTGCATCTCTCCCAGGATCACCCAGAAATGAGGAGGAGGAAGAGCCTGTGTATCAGATCGTGGATTCTCTGGAAGATGATGAAGATGAGCTGACTGCCACAGAGGTGTGCGATAAAGGAGGGGAGGAAAACAGTAACAATGAGGCAAAAGAAGGGGAATCAACTGAAAAAGGAGAAACAGCAACACGTTGTACGAAAGCTTTGGAAGGGTCTGAAAAAATCGGCGTCAAGGAGGACAGTATGTATGAGTTAGTTGAGGATTTAGAGGACGTCCATGTTGACCCACCTGCCACAGAAGAGTCTGACTCAAGAAATGAGGAGAGGACAACCCAGACAGACATTAAAAAAGACAGCAAATCACCTACGAAGTCCCAAAGTGATACTGAGACACCGGAAGTGAAAAATAAACAAAAACCACCCGAGAAAAGTGACACAACGAGCACTCTGGTGAACCTCGACGAAGTGAGCGAGGAGGAATTCCCTGATGACACGGCAGAGGAGGAAGAACTGAGGAAGAGGCAAGCCGCCACAAAAGAGAAGCAGATTGCAAAGGAAGGGAGAGGGACCAGGGAGAGAGAAGAGAGGGAGCAAAGGAGCTGGAGCAGCAGCAGAGGAGGAGTCAGCAGTGGTGGACGTACCAGGAGGTCCAAGGAGAGGTGGAGGGAAAATGAGGAGAAGGTGGAGTTTGACACTAAGCAGCTGGTGAAACTGGATGAGGTGGGGGCAGATGAGGCTGGAGAGGAAAGAGCTCTGGAGAGCCAAGACAGGGATGTGGAGTTCTCGGAGGGAGAGATGCAGACATTCGTCACTCTGGATGAGTTCGTAGAAGAAGAAGAAGAAGAAGAGGACGTGAGAGCGGTGCAAACTCTGCCAGAGACCTGCCCACTACTCCAGGAGGACGAATCAGTGGACTCCCTCAACCCAGAGGTAAAGACTAAGATTTAAACAACGTTTTATGAAGTGAAGCACTATAAAAATCCAAACAAACAGAGAAAAACAGATGCTGAAGATCTCTTGTGTCTGTCTTTAGACTTTGGTGACTTTAGATGAAGCAGGCGGTGATGAAGAAGAGAAGCCGGATGAAGAGCAAACTGAGAAAACCTCAACATCTGCTAAAGGCGAACACGATGATGACACAGGTGTGTGTTATTCTGTTAATACATTGAAAAGTACACTTGAATCGATACGATAAGTGGCAAAATGCAAGTGTCATTGCTGATTTCTGACCGATACAGTTGTCATTTTCAAGCCCACATTGTGTAAGTAGCTGATATACTTGCCCCCAACTGTGTGCCCATGGCTGGGTCAGTATTAAAATGAGGTGTGGTCAGGCGCACTGATGGCACATTGCCGTCTTCAGGTAGCAGAATGCATCTGTGCCATAGACCAACAAAAATGTATATATTTTTAGACGGCTCTGATGGAGCTCAGGATTTATCAGGAGGACAGCTGCTTTACTCCAAATAATTTTACGGTATGAACCATTATTATCAGTTTCACCCGAGCCTTTTCTGCTTTTACAAGTTTTGAAGTAAGCCTTTCCTCCCAACCCAGCATTTAACTTGGGTCTAAAAATTACATTTGTCCTTCCATGTCTCTTAAATATTTCTACAGTAGTTTGTTTGTAAAAAAGTTTCTGTGTTGATGTTCATCGACTTTTCGTTTTTGTCCTGTTTTAGAGGAAAGTATGAACTTTGTGACAGTAGACGAGGTGGGAGAGGTGGAGGGGGAGGTGGAGGAAGAGGAGGAGGAAAAGGAAGTGGTAACAACCAGGACAAGAGGCCGAGCCAAGAAGAGAACCAGACAGACCCCTGGTAACACACAAACATAGACATTAAATACAGTCATGTCATACCCAAAATCTAATCTCTAGACACTCAAAACTGAAAAAATGTATGATTGTTAAACAATTATTGATCTTTGGCTTTGTTGTTTTCCAATGATGGAGCTCTAAGGAATTAAATTCAGTTAATTAAGAGTATTAATTTTATGCAGTTTTCTTCTTATGTGTTTGCTCAACCAGTTGATTGTCTTTTACCACAGTGAGAAAATCTACCAGAGGGAAAAAAGACGAGAGAGATGAAGAAAAGGAAGCAGTTGATGTCCTGCCTTCACTCAGTACCTCCTCATCATTTCACAAAGATCCATCTACGTTATCAAGTGACGGTCCGCCGGAGGTCCAGAAGAAAGAGGAGGAGGTTGAAGCAGCGAGACAAGCCGACATCGATGCTGCCCCTGCTGGGCAGGAGACGCAGCCGGAGCACCCTGAAGACCAGACTCTGGAGGAATGTGTGGAGGAAGGAGAGGAGGAGAAGGAAGGAAGGAGCAGGGCGGACATTAAAGGTACGGAGAGCTGAAAGAAGGAGAAACTGAGGTCATTTACATGTAGGATTATTTCCATTATTGATTAAAAAATGAATACAAGTTGTTGATTTCTTCAACTCGCTTATTTTGTCAGAAAAAGCAAAAATTCTCACATATGAGAAGATGGAACTCGTGAATGTTGCTTGAAATATTACTCGAATTGATGATGTTTCAGATTTAATGATTAAATCAGCTTTTAGCAAATCTTAATGGTTGATCCTCATCCTCCTCTTAAATTATTTATGTGTTGTTGTTTTCATCTCTTCTTTAGCTGTGCGTAAGCGGAAGAGGGAGCTTGTCGGACCTGAGGCAAAGAGAGCTCGTTCTCGGTCTCCATGTGTCGCTGCCGATTTCAAACTGCTGTCATTCAAACCCAACAACCCCCTTGGTGAGACACACACACTAACACACATTTTATTTTGAAAAGACAAAAGATGTGAATGTTCTTCACACTTTTTTCTCACTGTCTCCCTCTTCAGGTCAGGAGTTTGTGGTCCCTAAATCAGGGTATTTCTGTAACCTCTGCTCTGTTTTCTACTTGAACGAGAGCACCGCCAAGGACGCACACTGCAGCAGCCAGAGACACTTCGACAACCTGAAGGTACACACAAACACCTGCACGACATTTAAACACACAAGAACTCACAATTGGCCTCACGTTGTTTGTGTTCTCCCTCTTCTGTTTTCAGAAACATTATCAGAAGCTCGAACAGGAACCATCATGAAGTTCTCACGGCTCCGTTTCTGATTGATCCCGACTTCATCTACTGATTTTCATTCTTGTAAAAAATGTTTAAAAGGTTAAGCGCCAATTATATAAAGCAAGCAGCTCACATTTGAGAATCAAGCGTCGAGTACAGCCATACTCACAATCATTTTGACGTCACTTGTAATTAGACGCTCACGTTGTTATACTACCCTCATACTTACCACTGTTAAGAAATTATATGACTTTGTTTTTTGTCACATTTTTATGTCTGTTGTTTGACAAATGAGAACCAGAGCTATGTATCTGTTTAAAGATATCTAATGTGAATTGATCATATGGATTGCTTCTTGTTTTTTTTTTACTATGTATATAAGAAATGTATGTAAAAAAAAAAAAAAAAATCAAAGTTGTATTATTTGTTAAATAAAGAATAAACTGTATGTTTGTAGGAACTTTCTTCATTGCATCGTTTTGTTGTGTGTTGTGTCGAACTTGGTGCAATTGGGACACATTTTGAATGCACGTTTCATGGCTGGGCTCAGGCTACAGGACGAGACACTCCTTACGTTTTCCTCTTTCGAATCTTAAACATGCACACACCACAAGATTTTAAAAATAATGGCACATCAAACACTACAGATAGGGTTAGTGTACCAGAGGGAGCAATGCATCACCTCACGTGATCTCACGGGGAAGCAGACGTAAACAAAACGGAGATTTGCTACACTAGATTGAGCAGTTTTATATTTCTGTCAACACCAGTATGCTAGCTAATGTTAGCCTCGAGGGCTAACCTGGGGATGCCTCCGATTGGTTGTTGTGGCACAGCTTGGAAAGTATAATCATCCAGTTTTCCCAATGAGTTTGTGAGCAGCTCAGAATGAAATAATGTACAAAAAATAAAACAAAAACATTTTTAAAAATGACGACAGAGGAAAAAAGTGTAATAACAAATAAATAAACCAGCCTGTTGAGTGTGTAGTAGAATATAACCACAGTAAAGTGGTTGAAAAATGTGATGTATCAAGAGGGAAACTTGGCTTTTAAAAAACAAAGGCCAGAGTTACTGAAAGCTAATGTTGTATTCTGAGGAAAGTACCTGTTTTTGTGTTTTTTAAATTACCAAGGAAAGAGAGATGTTACTATTGGTGTCAGGTACAACAAGGCACGACTACTCCTGGTGATTTTTTTTTTGTGGTGCTTTTACTCTGAAGGCCGGACACTCTCACCGGAAGTCTCCTGTGTCCAGTGTGTATGTGTGTGAAGATGGACGCCTGTTTGCAGCCTGGCTGCAGCCTGAAGATGACTTCCAGCTCACCGCAGCTGCAAGAAACGCACAAATAACGCAAGGTATGTAACACAAACGCTGCGGTAAAACACGGGGCGGGATGTTACGTACTTATTACGTCAATATCTGCTCTAAATGTTGGTTTTAACCGGGTCTTTCTGGAGACTTCGTTAGCACCTGCTAACATGAAGTTGGTTTGGCCTGCGAGCAGCTAAACACACCTCACACAACATTGTGAGGATGTTGTGTGAAGTGTGTTATTGTGACACAAGGTGTGTGTCTGTTGTGGCAAGTCTCAAACATCTGCACCACGTTTAGACCTTCAAACCTGGTGAGACACTGATTTACCTCTTTGGTAACTTCACTAATGGACAAAGCAGGTCAGAAAACCTTCTGCATTGTTTTAGGAAATGTGTTAATGTGACCCAGCTGAGAAAACAAGACTCAAATGCAAATTTAGCTCATTTTCAGATTCATATTTTTATTTTGGGTTATTCCTAGAATATGTTTACATGGTTCAATGCTCAAAAACTACGGCTGTCAATCGATTAGTATATTTAATCCCGATTAATCGCATGATTGTCCATCGTTAATGGTAAATGTAAATAGTAAATGCACCTTTTTTAGTGGGATATTTTTCAGGTTTTTAATACTCTTATCAACATGGGAGTGGACAATGGGAGGCGATCTGGGATATTTGTTTGTGAGTCAAAATGTTTGCGTGTAATATGATGAAGTTGATCACATACTCAAGATTGTTATCATCTAGATTATTATAGTGACGATAGTAAGAGTATCTTTAAGGTTGAGAGAGTAGACAAAGTTAGCAGGCTCAAAAACATGAGATTCAAGGTCTCTCCAGAAATTTTTGGTTATTTCTCGGTCAAAAAATAGTCGTGAGATTGTTTCTATACTTTTTTTGACAAAAGGTACAAGTCATATCAACATCTGTAAACTTATCAACAAGACAGTTACCAGGGTATATTTTATGTAAAATTTTGAAATGTACTTCCTTCTCCTTGTTTGAAATATAATATCTATAAGTCAAAACCGAGCCCTTCTCCAGTCTCCAGAAAAACTGTCCTCTGCGAACAGTTTTAGTATTTCTTTGAAAAATCCTTCGAACATGCTTGTCGTGACATTTTAAATCTGTTAGTTCCAGTCCGTCTAACATCAGCAGCAACTATGATATAGATTGTGATGTCACAAAGTCACAGAATTAAAGGCGGCACTACAGTCGAGGCATCTCAGGAGCGGTGTTTTCTGTAGGTGCAGACTTTGACCTTTTTTACATGCACAAGAACCATCGAAGAAAAGGGAAAAACCAAAAAAAAGTCTTATATGTCTCCTTTAAGTCAAGACGTGTTGAGCATTGTTGAGTGGTACATTTTTAAAGACATACTTAATATGTCAGCATGTTGTGTGTTAGGGTAATTTTAGGCCTTATCCCACACTCATGTTATATTTTATTTATCATAATTTCCTGTTTCTGACTTGATAATGGGCATTTCGAAAGGTGCAATATGTAAGAATTTTAGTTAAAAACATCCCAAAATTACCTGAAATTATCAAAAGAAGGCAAATAAAAGTTATGACGTTATCATGATGTCTGTGTACTATGTCGCAGAGATATCCACTGAAGTGAGCATGCTAACCAGCATGTCCCAGTTCAAAGCTGTGCTAGCGGTCTTGAACTCCCAGTCTGGACCACTATCTGTGCGGCTAACTGAGCTAACTAGCTAATGGCAGCTACAGTTAGAAGAAGTAAGCGGTAGTTAGGAAACCCTTTGATTTGTTTTGTAGATCTAGTCGACAGGTGGCTGTTTATTAATTGCACCTTTTTAAATACAGAATGTGAGATTTCTGAATTAAAATATTAACTGACGACTGCACTTTTTTCTATATATATGTGTGTGTTTATATATATGTTTTGTTGAGTTGTGTGCTTTTATTACTACCAATGTTCAAGGTAGCGCATGTCACTCGGTCGTCTTTCGCTACAACTTCTTCCGGGAGAGAGTCGAAGACAGAAGAAGAAGTCGGCAAACGAGACTGAATGTAAAATAAATTAAACTTTAAAACATTACGTTGTCCTTGAGCATCTGTGCCTGAGTCACATCAAATAGATTTCCATCAGCAATGGTGGTTGTTAAATGGTGTGTTCACAACCAGCAAAGGGAATTTTGGTGTCTTGTTATTTGGTTGAGTTTGTCCGCAAAATCTTTGGTGTTGTAATTCTTGCACAATTAATATATCCGTGTGTTTGAATTCAGGTCAACCTCTGACTAAACTCAGCAGTCAGCAGAGACTCTGGTTCTCTCTCTTCTTCCCCTCTCTGTAACATTACCTTCACAAAGTAAAGTACTTTTCCCTTCCTGCTCCTGTCAGCAGTTAGCAGTCAACATTACAAAACATAATCATCTCAGTTGGTCGCTGCTGCAGTCAGCTCAATAAACAGGAGTGAAGATAAATCCACTTTTTAATCCCAAAAGTTAAAAACTAATCTCTGAGCTCTATTACGCTACTTAAAAAAGATAGAGGTACTTTACAACAACAGCTTGACTTAATCCCGTTGGCTTTTTGCAGATTAGGGTTTAGGTTAATATTAACAAAAAATAAAGATATCAGACTTGAACAGAAAAAATCGCGAGTCCAGGGGAGAAAGAGTGAGCGGCTGATCCAAAGTGACCAGCCCATTACACTGCCAATCAGTGTGGTTTGGTGTGAAGGATTCAAAGATCTAGTTCGGTACCTCAAGAGATACTACTGGCCAAACATCTGAATAAGCACTTTTATGCTTAGGAAAAAGAATTGTTAAAAATCAAGCTAGCCAGGGTAGACGAGCTAATGTCACCTCTGGGAAGCGACTGCTGTTGGATTTACCTCTGGTATCAGGCAGTTGATCCACTTCATTCACACAAGATTGGTGTCTGTAAGGGCAGCTGCAAGCTACTGGTAAGCTAGCAGTGTCCTCTTGCGTTGGATGCGTGCAAGTAGGTAGGCTTGAAGATAAAAAAACATACTGCTGATCCTACTTTTGATTTTAGTGATAAAAAATTAAAGCTTAGTCCAATAGATGTTCAATTTAGAATTAAAACTGAACTATCCTGTTGCTGTTACAAGGCATTTGTGTATATTATCTTGTTATCTCTTTATCTGTGCTTTGGTGCTTTTGCCTCCTCTGTTTTTTCTTTCTTGCTAGTGAAGGAAGGAAATAAACGAATGTGAATGTGTATCCAACAGGAGGCAGCAGAATGAACATCTCAAGACACAACCTTCCACATAATGGATTTTTACCCATCAGAGAAGCTGAGATCTAATAACCCCCCTCCTTTGTTTTTTGACTTTTCAGCTTTTCTTTGCTATCGGAGTGTTGCGCCACTTCTCCTGTTTTAGGGCGACTAACAAGCCCTCTACTCAGAGGGCTCCCAGGGAGCTTGCTCCTGATTGGTCAGCAGGCTGCCTCCTTGTGGCTGTCTCAACTGAAAGGCCAACAAGCACTGACGCAGATCAAAAACGCTCTTGCTGTTGGCAGACAAGCCGCAACCTTTAAAGCCAACTACAACACACCTGCTCCCTACAAACCTACAACACATCCCCCCCCCCAACTGCTGCAGCCATCAATCTCCTTAACTCACTGCAAACACAATGTCCCATCAACTGTATGACCCCTTTGAGGCCGAGGACCAAAGTTCTACTGAGGGGCAGTATGAACTCCACGGTCGGCAGGTAGAATCGAACCCTTGGAGGACATCTCCTCGTCTTGGACCTGGGTCCAGTTTCAGTTCTACTGGACCCTCTTCTGCTATCCCTGACAACACAAGAGGAATTTTCTCATCACATCAGTCCATAGATGAGGGCACTAGTTGCTCCTCAAGCACAAGGATGGCTTCCCACCCGATGTCCTCAGCCTCTTCCTCTTCCTCTCTAGGACATAGACCTTCTGATGTGGAAAGGGGCAGAAACTCTTTGGACTGGTTGTTGAACTACAAAAAACCCACTGCTCATGACTCAAAATGTTATTCATCATCCGAGCATGATTTACAGTCCATTCCAGGATTAGGTGATGATGACTGTCTTGGGCCAGACAAACCTGCGGCCCCTACAGACTCCAGTAAACCCAAGTATACATCTGAATTCGCTTTTAACATCATTCAACACTTTGGACTTGAAAAAGAGGACTTGGAACATCTCATCTCCTACACTGATGACCAGATGACTCCTGAAAACATGCCATTCATTTTACGCCAAATCCGTATCCAGAAGGCCAAGAGGGCTACAACTGCAGCGCAGTCAAAACCTTACCCTATACCCCAGTCCACCAGAAGCGTGCCTGGTATGGACAGTCACACTTTGAGCACTTCTGGGGGGTCAGCGATGCGCCCGGAAGAAATCACGTTGTCTGTTCTCCAGCCAAGTAAAGTGATTGACTATGGACATATTAGCAAATATACAGGAGGGGTTGGAGATGAGATTGGACGGACCAGTGGCAGTAGAGCAAACAGCGGTGGGGGTGGAAATATGTTGCTGATGGACACTTGTGATAGCAAAAACAGTCAAGGACCTCTACAAAAACATACAACCGAAGTGAAAAGCAGTGCCTTGGGTTCTTCCTGCCATCAGGCGAGTTCTGTTGTCAGTCTCGGCTCTTCAAACAGTTCAGCGCTGAGTTTTGGTGCTGCCCCATGCCATGATCAGACCCAACAACTGCAGACCCAACCAAGCCAGGCCCTCCAAACAATCCTCAGCCTTTTCTCTGTGCCAAAGAAAGACACAGACCTCAGAGTTGGCAGGCCTGAAGCTTCAAAACCTGTTCCTTTGAAAGAACCAACGTCAGATTACCAGTCAGTGTCGAAAACCAAACCACCCGCCAATCTACTCCGTGGTGTGCATCCCAGCCGACCTGGCCTTGTGCTCATTGGCAGTAATGACAACAGTGGCACTAAAGATCAGAGTAAAACCCGAAGCCATAGGTCAACAGTCGCTGAGATGAAAAAGCAGCAGAGTCCGCAGCAGATGCAGAAGCTGCCAGTGGAGCAACAATCAAAGCAACAGAAGCAGCAGGCACTGAAGCAGCCGGTTTCGCAAGCGGGGCAATTGATGTGGCCTCCAGTTTTTTCTGCGGCAAAATCACATCCCCCTGTTGCTGGCGTACCTAGCATCACTGATGTCTCACGGGCCATGCAACATCCGATGTTTATCCCTGGTGATCCTCGCCCCATTGTTATTCCACCAGTTCTGCCACGGCCAATCTCAGCCCAGATGAGCTTCAATCACACTACGCTGCCGACTTCTCACTGGCAGCCTCCAGCAAAGGTGGCAGTCTTCAAGGGTCTGCCAACACTGGCCATGATGCAGGACTATGCAGCTGCCTCACCAAGAATCTTTCCACATACCTGTTCTCTGTGTAGCAAAGAATGTACTCAAATGAAGGTGAGTGGAAGAATGCACTCTGTTCTCTTTTCCTTCAGAAAATTTTGTGTTGTTTCTTTCAATATCTAAAATTGTTGTTCTTTTTGATTGTAAAGTGTCAATTTTAAGTGTTTCATTTTTTTATTTTGCGGGGATGTAATGAATTGTAATGAATTAATTTAATTGTCCTTTTAGAAAGAACGTGCACAAACAGGAACTTTACACATACATATATGTACAGAGAGATGTCAAATTGAGAGACTGCCGCATATTCAGGTTTTCTGAGCAGTAAGGGGTTCTCCAGTCACAAGTCCAGACTACATACTGACTGGTTTGTGCTTGACTTGAGCTGGCCAACAGCTGGTTCCCATGCCAAGTCCCCATAGACTGAACTACTGCTGCCCCAAAGGTGTTTAATAACCTATTTGTAAAGATTTGTGTAAAATACTCTGTTTTCTAATGGATCAGTGATTAGTTGTGAAATTCTTGCAAGGAGCCTGTCACTTCATTTAAGTTGTGTACCATTTTGCAAAAACAAGCTTTGATGGTAAACTTCGGGAGAGATTGTAAACATTTTGTTACAAACCAGATGTTTCTGTTATTCAGTTTGTAATTCATGGTTACAGTGTCTGATTTACATTTGAATTGAATGACTTAGAACCTGCCTAGAACACCATTGTCTAGTTCACCTGAAGAAATCATTGATGTGTAATGGCCGATGCCAGATTTACGCTGCCTAATGACTGTTGCAATATAAAATGATGAGATGCTGTTAATTTCTGAGACTGTTACTGAAAACTGACTCAAGGGCTTCGAAGATGTGACAAGGAAGAATCTGCAAATCTAAAGAACTTGTGCAGCAGAAGATGATAGAAGATGGCATCTCTTTTGGCCCAGTTTTTTTTTTTTTTTTTTGCCTTTTGTCCCACATTGTATATTCAGTTTGATTTGTTTTTATAATTGTTAGTGAATGTATAATTTCTTATCTTTTTCCCCCACTGTCAGAGCTGTTGATGGTGCATTTTGTTACTTTAATTAATTTCATGTATAACTGTAAGTATAACTTTTTGTATATATAACAGTAGGTATAACTTTTTCGTAATATTATTACGAACTTTGTTTTGTGTATTTTAATGTTTTGGTTTTTTTGTGATTTTTTTTTTTATTGACCTGTTGATTATTTTCCCCCTTTTGGGACAATGACAATGACAATTTGTGGATTTAAAAAAAATCTTTTTTTCCTCCTCTCCCTAATTTCTATATCTTCCTGCCTATACGTAGCTTTTTGTCTTTATCCATACCTTTCACCTCTGCAGAACTTAAGGAACTTCACCTAATCTCAGGAAACGTCATGATACCACACTAGACTGAAGAAACAGACATTGCTTATCAAGAAAAAGAACTTTTTGGCTGTCTGTAGCACTGCTGAATTGCTTATATTTCATAAGGACTTGTTACCCTCAAACTCAAGTTGACTATTAAGTCAGCTGTAATTACAGAGGAAGGAGTTGACGATGTGCTGTGTCACCTGTGTGATTTTGTCCATATGTTATATGTGTTTTTACAAAAGCAAAGCCATGATTTAAGCGTGAACTTTTTTCCCCTGTCTGCTCCTTACTAAGGGCAAAATGTGTTTGTTTTTTTGGATGACTGCTGTTGGCTGAAGATTTAAAGAAATCTGATTGTATTTTGCTTTTGTGAAAAAAAGAGATGGAGATTAAAGGAACTTTTTAAGGCTACTGTAATGTAAAATATAATATCTGTGTTGTCAATCACAAACAGTAGTTGAGATACTGACGCTGATGGCAGTTTTGATGAGGCCTATCTAAATGCTTTGTCTGTTGTTCTGACTATTAGGATTGGATCTCCCACCAGAACACCAAGCTTCACCTTGACAGCTGCACTCTTCTTCGAAAACAGTCAGTCTTTTTGTTTTTAACTTTCCCTTTTAAAGATCTTGTTTATCAGAGTTATTTTTTGTTTTTCAATATAATACTGTTGGGGAATTGCTTACCATGGATGGCACCTTTCACAACGAAATGTGTCTTCTTTGCTCTTTTATAAGTTGTGTTTGCATTGTTCTTTTTTCCACAGGTACCCTGACTGGGATGGGGAGATAGCACTTGTGCCCAGGTAAATTTCTTTAAGAGACACTGTTTATATGGATTTTGCATGTTGTGTAAACTCACACTACACGTTTTAGTCTGCCTTTTAAACATGACCAGAACTGGCCACCTTCATACTCATACACAATGGAGATCAGTTGATAGGCCACAACATTGGTTATGTCCAGTGATGGTTCAAAGAAAGTGTGGTCTATCTGTTTTAAGGCAAACTTCAGTTTTATATCGCAGCAGCCATAAGACCACACACATTTTTCCTTTCCCATCATTCACTTTGCTTTTTCCGTGCATTGCTCTCTTTAGGACTGCAGGTACAGATGCCAAGCCCTCAACCTCGACCTCTGCATCAACTTCCCAGCATCGTCGCCCGAGAACCAGGCATGGGAGTCACTCTCGTTCCCTTTCTGATTCTCACTCCCGCTCGTCCAGCCCCCCTCACCACCATGCCTTTGAGGGTAGAAGGAAGAAACGCAGTAGCCGATCGCGATCACCACAAAGTTCCAGATACACTCGCAGGTCTGTCCCACATGAATTCTGTTATGAGGAATAACATAGGTGAATAGAAAAGGTACCTCTCACCACCAAGTTATGAAATTATCGGTAACAAGTATGTTTAAATTAATTTATTCATAAAATGCTTGTAACTATACTTTCACCAGGTCTCGGTCTCGTTCTCACTCCCCTTGGTATGACAACCTGACCTCATTCCACTATCAGTCACGTTCAAGGAGCTCTGAAAGACGATCTTCACCGAAGAGGAAAGACGAGAGGCGATCATCTCCAAGGAGCCTTCAGAGACGATTGTCACCAAAGAGATATGAAGCGAGACTATCATCACCAAGGAAATATGAGGAGAGACGATCGCCATCAAGGAGGGTTGGCGAGAGACGATCGCCACCAAGGAGGGTTGACGAGAGACAATCGCCACCAAGGAGGGTTGACGAGAGACGATCGCCACAAAGGAGGGTTGACGAGAGACGATCGCCACCAAGGAGGGTTGACGAGAGACGATCGCCACAAAGGAGGGTTGACGAGAGACGATCGCCACCAAGGAGGGTTGACGAGAGACGATCGCCACCAAGGAGGGTTGAAGAGAGACAATCGCCACCAAGGGGGAGCCGTGAGAGCCAATCATCCAGAGAAGGATCTACCCCTCAACCAAAGAAGTCAAGCAGTGCAAAAAGACTGGCTAAGAAACTACTGAAAAAATCAGGTGTGAGAAATTGCAAACATTTTAAGACCTTCACACTTTCATCATTTCCTGACAATGCAATGTTCTGCTGGGAAACCTTGGTTCCTGGCATTTATGTGGTTGCCACTTGACAGGCACCACCAACCCAAACACTGTGACACCAAAATACATGGAACTGGACTGCTCAGGAATGGCCTAAGGATGTGACAAAGAGCTCAAGGCATCCACGTGGACTCCAGTTTTCCCAGATCTCAGTCTGGTCAAGCATCTTGTCTTTTGCTGGAAGTCCTATCCTTGGAGGACCCAATGTAGATCGGACTTCGCTCTGACCCATTGAGGCATTAACACAAGACCCCTGTGGTGTTCTGAAGTGTGTGGCACCAGGCTGTTGGTGGCAGATCCTTTGAGTCCTGTGGGTTGCATGGCAGGGCCTCCATGGATTGAACTTGTTCTGGGTGCTTGATCCAATTGAGATTTGGGCCATTTGGAGGTCAGGTCCACACCGTGAGCTCTGTTATGTTCCTCGAGCTATTCCTGAGCAGTCTTTGTCATGTGGCAGGGCACATTGTCCTGCTGGGGGGGGTCACTGTCATGGTTGACATTTGCCTAAAACAATGGCCAACATGAAAGAGTTTAACAATTGAATATTCTGCAAATTTCGGTGGCGCAGTGGTTTGCACTGTTGCCTAACAGCAAGATGGGTTTTATATATATGTGTGTGTGTGTGTGTGTGTGTGTGTGTGTGTATATATTATATATTATATATATACAGTCATGGAAAAAATTATTAGACCACCCTTGTTTTCTTCAATTTCTTGTTCATTTTAATGCCTGGTTCAACTAAAGGTACATTTGTTTGGACAAATATAATGATAACAACAAAAATAGCTCGTAAGAGTTTAATTTAAGAGCTGATATCTAGCCATTTTCCATGGTTTTCTTGATAGTAACCAAAATCACTTAAGTTCTTACATCAATAGCTATGGCACTGTACTGCCAAAAACACTGCTTTTAAGCATTCCATGTTTTCTTTTCTGTTTGCTTTAAACACGATACACACAGGAGTTAGTACTTGATTGCGTAACCATTGTTTTTGATGACTGAAGCCATGCGTCTTGGCATGCTCTCCACCAGCTTCTGACATTGTTCTGCTGTCACAGCAGCCCATTCCTGTTGCACAAATTCAAACAAATTTGCTTTGTTTTTGGGCTTGTGGTTCTCCATTTTGAGTTTGATGATTTTCCATAGGTTTTCAACTGGATTCAGATCTGGTGATTGAGCAGGCCAAGGCATGGTGCGAATGTTGTGGTTCTCCATCCAGGCTTTAACTGACCTTGCTGTGTGGCAAGGGGCATTGTCTTGTTGGAAAATCCAGTCATTCGAGGCAGGAAAGAGTTTTCCAGCTGATGGAAGAAGACTGTTTTCAAGAGTAGCCCTGTACATGACCTGGTTCATTCGCCCTTCACACAATTGCATTTGCCCTGTTCCACTCATACTGAAACAACCCCAGATCATCACTGATCCACCCCCATGTTTTACTGTAGGGGCAAGACAGTCTGGTTTGTAGGCTTCTCCAGGCCTCCTCCTAACCAGTAAGTTAGCTGGAGTGGGCATCAACTCAAAATTGGATTCATCACTGAAGAGAACCTTAGCCCAATCATCAACAGTCCAATCCTTGTGATCCCTAGCAAAGAGTAACCGGGCCTTCCTGTGCCTTTCGTTGATGAAGGGCTTCTTCCGTGCTCTGTGTGACTTCAGACCAGCTTCAACAAGTCGGTTTCGAACTGTCCTTGCCGAACAAGTCACATTTCTCGACAGTGCCCACTCATTTTTAAGGTCCCTGGAGGTCTGAAGACGATTCCTGACACAGGAACGGACGAGTGCACGGTCATCTCGTGGGGTAGAGAGACGTTTCCTGCCGCGGCCAGGTAGCAATTTGGTAGTGCCGTGTTCGGCTTGTTTTTTCTTGTTGTAATGAACAGCTGTCTTGGAGATCTTTAGTTTTTTTGCTACCTGTCTCTCAC